>NW_020955284.1:935931-1037633 GCF_003031625.1 Empidonax traillii
ATGTATCATCTGGCTTTGCTTTCCCAGTCATCCATACAACTTAGAGGAAAAAAAAAATCTCAGCTTTCCAAAGGAAAGTCTACAGGTCTGTTGGCAATAAGTGTTGCTTTCCCCACAGCTTCCCTGCCCATCCTTGGTTTTGTCTGCACCTACCTGCTCCATGCCTGAGCCAGATCATCTTCTGACCTTTCCTTTGTCCCTACTTTTTATCTGATTGTCTCCACAAGCCTAATAACTCCTTGCACATATATATCAGCTCCTTCCTGCACCTCCCCACCTGGCACAGGTAGTTATGCCAATTGCACGGTGAATTAGATGCACAGGTGTGTGTTAAATGTTCTGGTGACTCCAAGTCCTAATCAAAAAGCTAACCTCCAGGTGACATTATCGCAGCTTTAACAAGTAGAGTGCCTCAGTAAAAGGACTTCATCTCAAAGGACTTTCACTGAAGCCATCTTCTTCTTTGTGTGTTCCTCCCTCTCAGCATGGGTAATTAAAGGACCAGACACAGCTCAGAAGATTCCTTAGCTTTTGTGTTTGAGGATATCTTTCACTCTATTTTTTTCCCCTCTTCTCTGATGGCATATTAGATCAAGCCATTAAGCAACATCCTCTGTTTCTCCTGAGAATATTCATCAATAATAATGAATAGCACTTGCTCCAGGGCTGCCCCCTCCTTGCCCAGGAATGTCACTGGTACATGAGGCAACCCTGTTGGAATAACTCTGGCATTTGTTTTTATTTCTGAGATTCATTTAATGTGTAATAGTTTTTTCTCTCTGGGATTGTGGAGGCCCTGCTTTGTTCTGGGTTTGGAAGCTGACAGTCAGCTGAAGCTGAGAGTTTATCTGATCCAGTGGGGAAAGGGGTTTACATCAAAGTAATGCACAAGTGGAAACTCCCTAATCCCGATTGACTGCGGTGCTGTACAACTGCCTCACCTTAATTACACATGGACTCAGCTCCATCGATGCATTTCCCTTTTTACCCCAGTACAATATACTTATTTTGCATGTTTGCGTGACAGCAGAACAAAATCAAAACGTTTGAAACAAAAATTCTTGATACTGGGTTATCTTTCCCAGTCACAGAGGCAGGCACTGTGAAGATGTAAAGGGGTTTCTCTGAGTGCTTGTCCAGCTCCTGTTCAACAGATGATGGATAAAACCTCAAAATAATCACTCAGAGAGTAAGGGATTGGATTCAGGAGGTGTGGACAGTGCTCTGGAATCAGGAATAGGAGCATACATCTAGAACCTCTCTGAGCACCAGTGAAGTTTGTCCTGCTCTGACTCTGTGCACACCAATCTTCTTTGCCCTGGTTATTTTTTAGATCCAGTCAGACTCTGAGTGATGTAAATCTTGCTTTGCACCCTTCTTGCATCCTTGTTGCATGAGGGGTTTTCAAGGAAGTAAATCCATCAGTTACACAAAGTGAAATTATTGTAGGCAGTAACTTAAGCTCCATTTTCCTCATACTGCTTATTTCGTCTTTCTCCAAAAAGTTAATCAGGAAGTTTAATTCAGTGATGTTGGTGAAGTCATTCGGCATGTGCAGCCTCCTGGTCCTATCCCACTTCATCGCCAGAACGATCCACATTACTGACAGACTTGAAGGCACAAGGGGTGCAACCACTGCCTCAAACCCAGCCCAAACCTGCTTGTGCATTTAACTACTAAGCTCGTGTTTCCTGAGCTCTGTGTTATCCCAGTCCCTGTTTGCCCTCAGCGTTCACAGCACGAGCTGCTGCTTTGCAGTCACCTGTTCTTGCTGCGAACAAGCCACTCCACCGCCCCCGGCCTCGCTTGGTGACTGGGATCAGGCACTTTGGGCTCCCTGGGTTTTTCTTAGATTCCTATGATTCCTATCTTTTTTCTTTCAGTTTGTTTTTTTTGGTTTGGTTTTTTTTTTTTTTTTTTGGAAGCATGATTTTTCAACTTTTCCAAGGTGAACGCTGGTCCCCGAGCCGATTATCACAGCGGTGAAGGGCAGAACCCCCTGCTTTGTGCCAGAGACTCCCCGGCTGCTCTTGAGGGCCCCCGCGCATCCCTCCTCGCTGCGGCGCTTTCATGGTGCTCTTGATGTGGGGATGTTTATCTTCCTACCCATTGGTGCATCTCTCAGCTAAAGTGCTTTTCCTCAGATTGTGAAACCCGCTGTAGTCTTGTCTTTGTTAAGAAGATAAGCTACAGCAGGAAAGCAGCAGCAGCAAGAAAAAAAATTCCTCTGGTGTGTTCTATCTTTTTCTCCCAAGGAATATCACACAACTAGGACAGCTACTGTAATGCTAATAGACAAATCAAAACTCTGAGGAGCAAAATAGAAACATCCAACTATATTTAATAAGGGAGGGTTTGTGTGTGTTTGAAAGCTCACAAAAAAAAAAAAAAATCTAGATATTAAATTGATGTCCTGGCACTTGTGCAGTGTAATGGGCAGATTCAATTAACAGAAGAAAATATGTCCAGCCTGTAGTGTGGGCTAAGCAGCAATAAAAAAGCAAATCAATTTTTCAGGAGTTTCAAAGCCTGGTGCAGATTTCCAGAAGGCAGAAGCCAAAAATATATTTATTAAAAAAGACCCTAGGGGCTCAACAGTGTCATTTTAACCCAACTACTGCACCTTCAATATGATGAAGTGTCACGATATTTTGAGAAATATTTTGTAAATAATCCATTTATATGTATAGATATAACATGTTCTATGTGTATAAATAAATGCATGTGCTTCTGTTCCATATACACAATGCCTTTGATTATTTGAAGGAGGTGCAATGGTAAAAAACACACAGACCAAGCTAAGTTATATTCATTTGTGTTCTCAGACACCCAGTGTAACAGTAGGGTGGGGTTTTCCATATGGCATTAAATTAGGGAACTGAATATGTTTATATGAATATATATGTGTGAGTGTATATATGTGTCTATATGTAGATCGATGTGTGCACACACATACATGTAAATATGCATGTTGATGGTTTATTTACAGAATATTCCAGATGTAACTCTACCAAAATTCCTGGTTTGAGGTTCTTAGGCTGAAATCAGAGTTTATCCAGCCATCCCAGTGCAGAACCAGGAATGGCAGCTCAGACTTCCACAATTCCCTCCAGACATACACAACAACCTTTAAAAATCCATGGGTGGGGAAGTTCCTACCCCCTCTTTATTTTTTAATCCTGCCCAAAGCATAGTTATGACACATTGAAATCAACTGCAGAACTCCAGGATGAATAGAATAAGGACTTCCCTTTAAAAAAATATATATATGTATTTTAAGGAATCCATTTGAGCTTTTGGTCACTCATTGTCTGGATCAAATCTAGAAATCAAGAATAGCAAATCCTGCTGCCAACCATGGACTCTACCTGCTTCAAGGCCCTCAAGGAAAGTGTCCATGGTGAGAGGGTTGGAATGAGATGAGTTTCATGGTCTTTTCCTGCTCAAACCATTCCAAGATTCTATGATTCTTGCATCAACAAGGAGGCTCTGACACTCAGCCAGCTTCTCACATTTGCACGAGGGATTTTTACTGTCTCTTCTCTTCCCCTCTTTGTTTTTCCTCCACCGTTGTTGACAAAAAACAGGTGATCATAAAATGTTTCCCTGTGTTCAGTCAGCAAACCAAGAAAAAATAATTTTCTTTTGTTACACTGAGCCACAGATTTATTTCCCCGAAGAAACCCATGTGTGACTGCAAAGATAAAACAAAATAAAAAAAATAAAAAAAGAAAAGAGGAGTAAGCAGCATGGTGGTGATGATTAAGGTGCCCTTCCAAGAAATAAATAAATAACCCCAAGCTCCCAGCACCTCCACGTAGGTCACACCACACCCTGTGTCATTTCACGGCCTCTCTGTGTAATCAGGATGGGAAAGAGCTCGGCAGAGTGAGGACCTCCCATTTCAAACCCCCAGTGCTAGAGACAATATACACCCAGCTGGCAGGATGGATGTGGTTTTTATTTAAAACACAGACAAACATGCACACAGAGGGAAAGAAACCCTGCAAAGCCAAATTTGCTTCTAAATCTATTTGCATTTGGAGAGGCTTAAGATCACCTTGAACCATCTTTGCTATTTATGTTCCTTTTTCCTTTGAAGTTGCAAGTTCTATGTAAGCCCTTCAGAAAAAAAAAAAGAAAAAAAAAGAAAAAGGAAAAAAAAAAGAAAAAAAAAGAAAAAAAAGAGAGAAACAGAAAGAAGAAAAAAAATAAGTATGTAGAGACGCCATTTGTGATATGTATTTTTTAATAATGACATTTTAAAAGGTTGAAATGTTGTGGCGTCTTTTGCAAAGTTATGCCACTTAAACAAGATAACCTGGCATTTTACCATTAAAGACAAGACCCTCTTTTTCACTCGTACCTTTGAACAGCTTATCATTTTGCAATAATATCCTTCAGCTATATAGCTCTGTTCTTTTTCAAATGGAGGACATTTCTTCTAATTGTGCTTATGATACCAATTAGCATTGGGGTTTTCTGCTTTTATTAATAAACAGCCTTTCTTAAGAGCACCACGGCTGTCCTAAATATTTTCTTCTCCTATATGGGATACAGGAAAAAATTGTAATTAATTCTTCTTCCAGCGAAAAAGCAAAGTGTTAGACAATTAACAGTCTTTCTTTTTGTTTTTGTTGTTGTTGTTGTTCTTTAAAACGCAGATTCACTTTAATACTGTTTTCCCCTTCATCCTTTTCTTGTGTCCTAATTGTTAGCTAAGTAGTGTCAGGGCTGTGTGTTATCGGCCAAGGCAGGTGTCAGGTTTAATATTATTAAAGATGCAATTACTCCTTTCTCAAGCACAGCTTGTCAGTTTAGCTCATCGATGTATATATCAATACAATTTTAAATGAAAAAAAAAAAAAATCTCTGTTTCCCATCCATATATATCTCCTTGGTATCTTGCCCCTTATTTTGGAAATGTCTCTCTAACCTCAGTACACGAGAGTCCTGGGAATGTAATGAGCTGTGACAGTCTGAATGAGCTGCACAATCATACTCCTCAACTTAGAATCATAAAATCACTTAGGTTGGGAAAGACCCTTCAAATCACCCCAAAAAACAGCCAAGTGAGACTCTGAGGATGCTCTGTGGGGCCACTTTGAACAAGGGCACCCATGAAAGCTTGGGGAGCTGATGGATTCCTTGGCATCAGGCCTGCATCATGTAAGGGTACTGGGAAAGTTGTAAGGGAAAATGTTGATTTATGGTGCCAACACCCATAAAGGAGATTTGAATGCTGGGCTGGGAGTTCATATGCTGCCAAGCAGAGCTCCAAGTATCTGCTCTGGAAGCATCACAGGGGAAACCCTTTGAGTTATGTGGAGCCAATGGCTAAATTTCTCCTCCCTCATCCTTGGAAAGCTGATGGGTTCAAAATGCCACCGTCCCCAATTGCACCTTTTGGATCTGGGTTTTTCTTCAATCGCCATTGCAGCTACTGTCCCAGAGAAGGTGCTGGATGGATGGTTTAGTCACTAAAATTCAGACTCAACATTAATCACAACTGTTCACTAAATATGGCTTGAATTAATGAATCATTTTAACTAGCTAAGGTGGAAACACTGAAATAGGGTTTTTTTGTTAATAACTCCTTAAATAATATACTTGCAAAATTTCAGACTCATGTTTTCTTTTAAACTCTGGATAAATCTTATTTTAAAGAAGGATTTGGGAATCAGACATTTCATTTTGGACTGAACATACTCTGTTTGACCCAGAATGAAGTACAGATGCACACAGCCCTGCAATTTGGCCACCATTCAGAAAATCAATTATTCTCAAAGCTTACACTGTGCCCCTTGAGGGAAATTCTTCTCTGACCATTCCTGGTCAGTTGAACCATGTCCTGCAGGGTATATCAGCCATGAGCAGGTAACAGTTTAGCAGATCAAGTTATGGTATTCGCACATCTTCATCCAGCATCAGCACACCAAAGTTATTTTCACTCTGACACTTTCTTATTAGTCTACACCCTGTTCTTTTTCAAGATGAGTACCCAGAATATCCACAGCCCATATTTGCATCTTCCATCTTGCAGATTCATTTCATCATGAGGATGATGCTCATTGCCAGGTCAGCTTCCATTTACTCTGGTAATGTGCAGATATTCTTTGCTATGGGACCTAATCTGCAGGCCAAGAGCTTCTGAGCAAACACAGATGAGAGTTCTCCAGTTCAGAAAAAAATATAAAATGTAATGGGCTATTTTCATGGAATCCCAGAATGGTTTGGGTTGCAAGGGACCTTATTTCTTATCTCATTCCCACCCCCCTTTCATGGTCAGGGACACCTTCCTCTAGACCAAATTGCTCAAAACCCCATCCAACCTGGTCCTGAACACTTCCAGGGATGGGATATTTACAGGAAATATGTGCTTCTTCACTGTTTTGTCCATGAATGTCATGATCAAAAAGCATTTCCAGCAATGGAAACTTTGAAAATAATACGCCAAATATGCGGAAAAAAAAAACTGATGTCCCTCCCCAGGCTCTTCCTGCTTCCCACTGGTAAAATTCAAGGCCAAAAACCTCCCCCAGCCCAACGCTGCTTCAGCACGTCGTTCTCTCCACCCTGACATTGCCATGACAGGGGCCACGATTTCAGTGGCACGTCCGGAATTCAGCTCATCCTCTTGGCCACGATGCACATCAGCCAGTTGCTTCCGTGCTGGGAGCAGAGTGGGAAGAGAAGGGTTCTGTTTTGGGGTCATGACTCAGTTATTTCCAGGCATCCTTGTTTAGTGGCAGTGTTTCCCCGCTCGGGTGGGTCACACGTGTCCCCTCTCCGTGCCGCTCCGGGTGTGCCGGTGGCTGCGCAGGTTCAGGTCTCTCCCGGAGGATGCTCCGGCTGCCGGCTCGGCGGTGCACGGCTGGAGACTGACAACTAATGGTTAGTTTGCAAATAGCTGCATGAGAGATCAGAGAATAACGTGTGAGGGGTGGGGAAAGAAGGGAGGAAGGGAAATGAGTGGTAGTGCTTAAAGGAAATTGATTCCTGTGTAATGTTTCTTTAGTTTGATATTCGTTCTCAGAAATGGGGTTCTTAGTGCAGCGTTTTGCTCATGGGGTGTCAGGGTCAGGCAGGGTAGTAGAAACTGTGACTGTAATTAAAAGGGCCTTATAGTCATCTCAGACTTAACTTCTCCAAGCTTCATTCTCTTCTCAACCCAGGACAAATCAGAAATAGCTTCATTTCCATTAATACAGATGCAGAGATGCTGCAGGAAAAGCTCCTATAGGTACCACGGTCTGGCCACCTACATCTGCAGAAGGCAGTGGGGAGTCTTCAGTGGAAAAGACTGTAAAATGGGAGTTCTGGGAGAGCGTAGGTGATTTTGGGAAGACAAGGCCGGAGGAGCTGTGTGTGTGTGCTGGCAACAGACTTTGTGTCCACGAAGGGTAACAGAAGGATTGCAGAAAGGGGGACCTGCTGCCAGGAGACCCTCCAAGCTTCTGCACTGAAGGTTGAGAATGCCAGCTCTGTGAGTGCTGCAGGGAGGAACATGAAGGAGGAGGCGGCTATGAGACACTTTCCATTCTGTGGGAGCTACCTGGGAGCTACCTGGCTACATCTTTTTCTCACCTTTGAGGTTTGCCACCTGTGAATTTTAGCTCTGAAATTTGCTGTCAGGATGCCGTTGTGCTTCTGCTCCTCTGTAAGACCCTTTGCGTCATATTGGCAATAGCATTTGATTGTTGCACTTTGATATCACTGAATAGGTAATCAGACCACTCTTTATTTTAGCCTGAGGATATGTCTTTGATTTGTAGAGGCTGGCCATTTCTTATCTGAGTTTGAAAATGGGATTATTTAAATGTGTATTGATGTTTTTCATGTGGTCTAACTGTGCAGTTCAACATGGTAATTCAACTCGTAGCTATACCAGATTGTTATCTAATCTGATAAGATATGAACAGCACAAAGCCAAGATGATGAAACAATCGGGATTGTTGACTCACTGGGGTCCTGCTAAATCCAGTCTGCTTTCATACTTAATTATCCTGTCAAGTTCCTCGAATCTTAGCTCCTCCAGCACTGCGATGGAGAACGGTGGTAGTGACACCACTTGGTGAATACATAAGTTGATCGAAATAATTTCAGCAGATACAATGGCTATTTATGCCTCAACTGTGATATGAAAAGCTACTGATTCAAATACCCTAGACTGCAAAATTGCCCCTCTTAGCATTTCTAGGTTCACTGAAGGCTGTTATTAAAGGCCTCTGGAAGTTAATGTTTTTTCTAACATGAGCTGCCTCCTGACTGTCTCATACCAGAGGGGGAAAAGAGCAAGTGAAAATTAAGCCTTCTTAATTTGCTCCCTAAACTGGTCTTTACCAGCTCCCTACAGCAGGCACTGTACCTGACCCTTAAAACAGTTGGACATCTACAGCCCATTCCTCCTCATTTTGCTTACTTCATATTTTATTCTTATTATGGCTACAACTTTTATTGAAAGATAATGAATCTGTATTAATTAGATATAAAAGATAAATTTTAAAGCCTACCACCCCCACTTGAAAATAACTCACGTTTTCACTTATTTTCTTGATTGTCTATAGGAGTAATCATGAGAGTAAGAGTTGCATCACAAGAGGTAATGGCAGAGGTAATGATGTCTATAGCGGATTAAAATAGGTATTTCAGGTATTCAAGAAAAATAACATAAAGGATCAAGCAGAAGAAGCTGAAATATTTTAATGGTCTGAATTGAAATCATACTCCTGTAAGTTTTACAAGGGCCTTGTCTTTGCTGTTAATTTGAGGTCAGCATTTTGCTCTTAGTCAGTATTAAGCTGTGGAGTAATCTGTGTATGAAGGACACCCACTGATGATGATGTTTTAAGTATTCAGAGAAGAAAAAAAAGGGCCCATAAGTGTTCAGAGAATTCCCAAAGATCAAAATATCTCTGTGTCAAGCATCTTCAGCTGATTAACTCGCTGGCAGATTCACCTGTGGATGTATCTGAAGCAATCGTTAAGAGCTTTGTTATGGTGTAGAGCAGCCAGTCAAGCATCCTTGTATTTAAAATCGACTCTAAAAAATATCCAGATATTGAGAGATGCTGCTTTATCTACTCAGTGTGTTTTAAAAGGAGAGCCACTGCTTTGATTAAAACTGTTATCAGCTGTGAGACTCAGTGGTTTAGATCAAAGCCATTAATGTCCCCTTTGAGAGGCAGCACCAGGTAAAAATACCCAGTTTTCAGATCACTGAGCACCTTGCAGGGAGGGAAGGGCCTTGGAAACTTCTGGCCATGAATGGCAGGAGCCCCAGTCCGCCAGATTTTCATGTGGGTCCTCTTGAAAATTGTAGCTATTATGTTTAAATTAATTATGCTATTTTCTGTTGAAATTGCAGAGTGCTGTGTGGGAAAGCCTTGTCCAGCCCCAGTGCACACAGAGTGATGGGAGGTCCTGCCCTGGACTTTTGGAAAGGCTATAATTAGCGTGGAAAGGAAAGACCAACTGTTGTTTGAAAATGTTAGTGCTAAAGGTCTCCTTTAAGCTGGTGTCTGTAGTAGAAGCCTGTATCTCTTGTATAACCTGAAGAAAAAAAAAAATTGATGGTTTTCTGTTCTGTTTTATTTCTCCCCTGCTGTGGGGATCTGGGCCTTTCAGAGGTTCTTAGAGGTGCGTTTGAGCCTGCCCTCCCACTCAGCCCTCTCCCTGCCTCCACCCATACCCTTTCTCCAGCTTTCCCATTCCCATTTCCACGGAGCCGTGATGCCACGAGCCTTTCCCAGCCCCTGCTGCTGACTATCTCTCTCCCACCCACCCCTCAGTCCCACTTCATCCTTCCTCTGAGGCACTCCACCAGTGAAGGATGCAGCACAGAACCAAACCAGCCTCGGGGGGAAATCAATGGAGATTGATCAACAACCGCTCTGTGAAAGAACAAGGTGATGGGAAACCCCCCTGCCTGGGCACTCACTGAAGCTGTGAGTGACCCCTCTGCTTGGGACTGCCACCGCTGGTGGGACCCCAACCTTGTGTTTGTCCACAGAGTTATAACTGCCTTCAGCACCACACACAGACAGACAGACAGACAGACAGATAGACAGACAGCAGAGCAGACTGATGCAGCAGCTGCAAAGAGGGTGCTTTCTCAATGCTGTCTCCAGGGATTAGAGCTGGAGAAACCCAGTTCTGTGCACATACATGACAGGGTTTCATAACTGGGTAAGCAAAGGTGTGTGAGGGGGTGGGGTTAGAGCTGTGTTTTTCTCTGCTTGTCCAGATTCTTTGCATTTCAAAACCAGGGGTTGATCAGGGCAGGACCCACGTTCATAACTGATGTAGCAGAACTCTGTAAGCTCATACCCCTGGGGCATCCATCCCTTACACCTTCCCACTGGCAGACAGATGCAGAGCATCACACCTTGGGGTCCACAGTAGTGTTTGGGCTGAGCAACCCTTGCTCATTTGGGACAGCATTGAGTATTTATTTACTTTTTGTAAGCATAAACCCTCTCCTCATCGGATTCATCTTCCACTCCAAGAGCTCCTTTGTGTGGCTGCCACCTCCCCGGGGCTGCTGTCACATTTTCCCTGTGCACGTGGACCTGGTGGTGACCCTCATTCCCAGCCACACCTGGGCTTGCTGATGAGGTTCAGAATGCCTTAAAATAGGTTAATTTGTAGGAAAGTGACAGAAATAAATTGCTGGCACTTTTGTGTGCTGATAAGTTTAACCTTTTTTTTTCCCTGAGCAGCTAAATTGCCAATCATCCGGAAACACACTGGAGTTCACCCGTTACATAAAGGAAGCTGTTAGTCTCATTTAAAACAATATTGACCTTTTTCCTGTCCTTTCCATTTTGACTAAATTACAGGGTACATTTTTTGAAATGTGGCTTTTGTCTGACTGTAACCAGGTGACCCTGATTTTTCCTTTTTTTTTTTTTTTTTTTCCCCTCACTTACGGCTTTCAACCTTTCTTTTCTACTTCCAGCACATTTCTTAGTTTAACCACTAGGGTTTCCAAATCCAGAGACATTTAAAAAAGAGTTTGCATGATGCATATATTTTCCAGTTCACCTGGAAACTACAGAAAGCTGGTGCACCCTGAAATACATGGTGTGGGAGCAGCAAGGGGCACGATGAAAATGATTGCAAAGTGTCTCTGTTCTTCCAAATCCAGATCAGTGAGTGTGTATGAACTTTCAGTTTCACTCAAAATTAATTGCAGATGCAGCATTACCAATAGATTGTCTTCTGGGAGAGAAAACACTCCTGCCAGCAAAGAATTGGGGTTTTTCCTTGTATTTCCCTTTAAATCAGGCTGTGAGTACACATGTAGCTCCTTGAGAAAACCAACATAAGGGTTCTGAGGTTCTGAGAGGCTTTTCTTCCTGCACAGAAACAGTTTTTAGCTCATCTGGGGCCTCAGATTTAGCTCATTGGGGCTGAGCCTCCAATGTCAGCTTCTGAGCATATTGGAGTGAATATTAGGATGCAAGAGTGAAGCTTGAGCTGTGTTTATTGGACCCAAGATCTCTAATAGCAGTGTGGCCTTACAGATATATTCTACTATATTTCCTTCATTATTTCCTGAAGAAATACAAAGAGACAAAGTCTCCCTGCTCCGCCTTCCTTCCCTCCTGGTCGGTGCCCAGTGGCCACTTGACATCAACAGTATTTCCCCAGAAGGAGCTGAAGCCTCAGCTGGGGTAGATCATCTCCATCAGCTGAGAATCTGAAGCATCCCCCTGTACGTTCATGAATGTGCTTATGGCATTTGTTTCTTGCAATAATTTTTCCTAGACAAAACCTAAAAATATTCCCATATATGTTCTGCTGGTTCTTGGCTCATATAGAAACGTGTCTTCTAATGCCAAACTGAAATTAATACAGGCATTACAGGCATTTGTGTAATTCAGACGGATGGTTGTTCTTTATATTATTTTTCTGAAGCACTGAAGTGTGGGGTTTTTTCCCCAGTTGGTCCTATTTTAATAGTTCCAAGGTTTTTTTGAAGGAATCCTGAGATGTAGGAAGCTTTAGAAAGGTTTAGGATTCCCTGGCAAAGGAAGCATTGATGCTTGCATTAAACTTAGAAAATACAGGCCTCTTGTGTGTAAGCATTTATCCCACAGGTTTGATGCCACAGTATTGAGAGGCCAAAGAGAACGTGTCTTCCAGCTTTAACCCCATCTCTTCAATATTTGATTAATCTGAATCAGTGACATTGAAAATGGCTTGAAATATTTAATCATCTAACAGATATTCAGAGACTAGAGTGCCTTTCAAATCACACTGCCAACAGAGAAAATCATTTTTTCAATTGCTTACTGGTACAATGTTCAACCCATCTGGGAAAAATATTTGGGTTGCATTGCGGGGATTTGATTGACTCTCCTGCCAATACCAAAATTTTAATAAGCTACGAAGGGACAAATTATTCCAACCACCACCTCTATGTTTTGTGGCGAGGCTTTGGGAGGGGAGGGAGATGCTTTGCACTCGACTGCAGGTGCGGCTGTGGCTGCGGAGGCTACGTGGGCTGCAGGCAAACAAGTTCCTGGGGTTAACCAGCATGTGCTCCTGCAGTGTGTCCCTGCCTCTGCCTCTCCTCCTTGCCTTCCCAGGAGATGAGCAGCCCAAACCCTCCTCTGAGGGACAGAAGCATTGCATTTTCCCTTTGGGCTGGCAGACCTGCAAAGATGCTGCCTCCCCCCAAAGGTTTGGGGGATCTTATTTAATTCTACTAATGCTGGTAGAGCAATTTCTTATCTTTCAGTTCTACTTTAGAGCATAGGATCCAAATATCCCTTTAGAAGCGCTTGGTGCACTGATGTGCACACTGGACTTGCACAGTGACAGGAATAAAATGGCCCTCCCTGCTCTCTGCAGCCTTGAGACTGCCTGGTTTTGCTCGGCATTTGTATGTGCCTCCCTGTAAAATTGCCCCGCACAATTATTCAATCTCATGGCAACTATTCAGTTTGCAAAGCAAAAATAATCATGTGATTACCCTGTAATTAGCTGATAGTTACTAATCAATTACATCTGCAGAGTTTGCCTTCCATTGAGGAGGTGTGTGGTGGTGGTTCATGGGTGAAACTCAGTGCCTGCCCCAAGCAGTTTACAGACCTCCAGCCTAGGTTTGCTCTATGGATGAGCAGGTGCTGCATCTGGAGGAAGAAATATGGGACTAAACTATCTGAGTTTAATGGCAGGAGTCAGACATCACGGTGTTGGAGGGGCCTGGGTAGGATGGGCCTCATCTTGTTATGGAGGGATTTATGGTGAACAGGTTGCCTGCAAAAACATGTTTGAAAGAGGCCTGAGTAAAGAAAGCAAATGCATTATTCCCAAAGCCTTTCCTGTGGTCATCTGTCTTCTCCAGGCTTAGCACAGGCAGGGCTGCTTCATTCACTGGGGTGGTTTGATGCCCTGCAGTAAAGGCAAGCACAAAGTAATGTGCGCTCTGCAGGTATTTATTTACCTTGATATTCCTGGAGAGATGAGCATTACAGTCCACAAAAAGTAAATATTCATGTGTGTTGACAGTGCAGGTTTGCTTCTCTGGCATGTGGTTGTAAGTGAGGCACTGGGATACCTGTCCCCTCCCTGACAGTGTCCAGACCTGGAATATTTGCTATTGGTGAGAAAAGAGAAATATATTTGAATAATCACAAAAATCTGTCTGAATCCTTCATCTCTGGACACATCCTCAAAAAACTCTCCTAGAACATCCATGGCTGGAGCTGGAATGTTCATTCAGTGCACGGAGGAAGGGATGATTTTGCAATATAAGGAACAGTGCTGGGAAAACTGAAGGGAGAAGTGAAGTTGTCGGCAGGTTTGAAGAACAGTTTGATAAATATTTCTGCTGTGAAAGAAGGGAGTAAGACATGACAAGAATAGAGATGTGTCCGTGAGAAGTTAGACAGGAATTCAAAGGGATTTGAGCTTGATGCTGCAGGGGAGAAGCTTATTTTGAAACAGAAGGAGGGAGAGAGTGAAAATACTATGGAAGAGTGAGAGGGACAAACCCTGAGGTTATAAATCAGGAAGATCCACGCTCGAGGGAGCGAGAGGAGGGAGGTTTAAGGGCCTTTGGGCAGAAAAACGAGTAGTCGGGTGCAAAAACATGTCACCTGCCCAGCCGGTCGTGAAACCTGGCAAGACTGCACCGTGGTCCCTCTGCTCTGGTCCTGGGTGGCTGCTGCCAGCTCCAAGGACCACGGTCCGGCTCGGACAAGCCTCACCGCTGGGAAGTGGGGCTGGATGCTCCCACCCCATCCCCTCACACCTGCACAGCGCCGGGGGAATCCATCCTCCTCACCAGCCCCTGCCTCCCTCCCTCCCTCTCCGTCAGCCGAGCCTCCTGTTAGGAAAGATCCCGACGACACCATTAAAAACGCCCTGCCCTGCGTCGATTGCAAATTCATTGTTCGCTAAAAGCTAATCCAGGCGCGGGTAAACACAATGGCCCCTTTTTTTTCCCCCCAGCCTGACGTTTCATTTACACAAGAGCCGGAGCCGCCGCACCGGCGCTGCCACGCAGCCGTCAAGCATTGATTGTGCTATTCAGCGGGATGGCTCAATAATTACAGCCCCGGATCTCCAAACCCCACCAAAGAGCAGGCTTACCACCGCCAGCCTTTGTCACTAATTGTCCTTCAGGATACTTGAGATGAATTACCGTGGCTTGCATTTTCCTGGTTTTCCTTTCCCTTCTATTGGGTTAATATAAAGAGAAATCTTTCCACTTAGCGGAGCTGGACAGATCAGACAAGTGTAGCATTGACTGTTGACAGCACTTCATAAGAAAACCCTCTGACTGCAAACTGTCTCATTGATATGTTCAACTTGACACACGGGATTGATTTTTGATTGTTTTACAAAGCTCGCCTGCGCATGTTTTCATTATCAAGGCTGGGCAGTTTTCATACCAACACTTAGAAAATGTTAGAGCTATTAATATAATTTGATATCATCTATACTGCATCTAATTGTAACAAGTAACCCAACAAATTAAGCCTCTTTCACCAAAGCTCTCCAAAATGGATTGCACTCCTGATTATTCTCTTAGTTTGTTTTGTTTGGGGATGCATGATAGAGCAGCAAAATTATTTTAGCTCAAACTTTTTAATCCTACTTGTTGTGAAGACAGAATTAGGGCTGAAAGCTTTAAATTCAAGACAGGCAAATGCAATCAGCGCCGAATCCATGCTTATTCCAAACAACTTCATCAGGACCTGGATCAGCTCCCACGCAGACTGTGTCGAGCTGCAGCTCGGGAGGTGATGGCATGCGCAGAGAAAGGACATTTTCAAACATTCCTTGCACACATGGACCGGTTGGATTGATCTCTTTCTTTCATTTATTAACTCTGCAGTCCCTAACTGTCCCTGCAGTCACCCTGCAATCCCATTCCCTCTGCCTCCAGGCCCTAACCCACCCTTCCCCTTGCTCTTTCCCATCTTTCTCTGCTACATCCTCACAAGCCTCCTCGATCCTCCAGAAACCACAGAAAGGAGCTGTGATATTCCTTGTTCTTTCCCATACAATTATTGTGCCCCTGCTGATGGGAGTCTTTGCATAGCAGTGGCCTGGAGCCAATCTGAACTACCCCTGAAATTTAGGAAGAAACTTCCCTGCCTCCTAGGACAGATTGAAGCCACGGGTTATGGTTGAGTACCGTGACTGCTGTGGGTAGCTGGCCCACGTAGGGAATAAGCTCCTTCTGCTAGTCCTGTTTAGCAGTTACCCTTCAGAAAAAACCTGCCTGCAATGCCTTTGCCTTTTTTTAAATGCCATATGTAAAAGGGAGGAACGAAACCATCTAAGCTGAATTTTAGAAGCAGGAGGCCCACAGTCCATATGTAAAACTGTTGCAGGTTTTGCTCCCGCGTTCGTGTTATCCATGTACGCAGCCGGCAGGATCACCCACTCGGGAGCCCAGCAGCACACGCTGACCAGGCAGCCTAGATTTCACAAGACTGTCCTTTTTTTTTTTTAACTCCAAAAAAAATAAAAAAATTCCATCACCATCCCCCTCCCCCCCAGCTTTTTTCCCCAATAATTAATATTTTTCTGTGCGATGCATCATTTTTCTGAACCCGAGGTACGATTGCTTCAGTTGCCATCAGCTGGGCAGGGTCTGGGAATATCCACTCCTGAACAAATGCACATCTTTGTTTTCCTTTCATAAGAAAGCATGGCCCTAAACAGTGTGTAAACACTCTCCTGCGACTGTGCACCCTCTTCATAACCCCTTCCACTCGAACAAAGTGATTGTCTGAACTGAAATCGCTTCACTGAGATGATTAAATTAGTTCCTACGTGCCAGAGATGTACAGAGGTCTTGACATTTATATTTGGGTATTAGAGTCTGACATTCAAATGTATTCCTGTTTGAAAACAGTGTAATTTAAAAAGTAGCATAAAATCCATTAGTGTAATAGGGAGAGAGGGCGATGCTTTAATTTGTAGGGGGCTGTGCAAAATGATCATTTCCAGGGGCTGCAGCAAGGGTAGAGCTGTGCTGGCTGGGCTGGTACAGGCAGGGGGGATGTGCTCCCCCAGCATCCCCAGACACACCAGCACCCCAAATGTCACACCCACAGAACCCTGGATAAAACCAGCCGTGGGCTGCACACGGCTGAGATGTCTCGAAACCACGGTGGGTTTGTTTTGGCAGGATACAATCCGCTCGTTCTTCCTGCAGCTTGAAGCACACCTGTGGCTGAGATGTCAAATCAGCATCTCCAAAAAGGCAAAACAAACAAATAGTGTCGTTCTCAGGGACCCCAGCAAATGAAAAGTTGTCATGCATGTGCAGGCAGCTTATCCCAAATTTGCCCTGCACCTGTGTAAAGAGAATCTGACCCAACATTAAGTTTTGTATTATGTGATATGGATGTATAGGATGTTGGTTGCCAATAATTAGGATTCAAAATTTTATGATTTTTTTTGGTATCTTTGGCCCAATGCTACACTTATTTAACAGGTTTATTAGAGTTCTCAAACAGAATCTAAATCCTATTTTTTCATCATGGCTTGGATACCCAAGCAGAGTCTCTTTTGCCTGGAAATAGGATTTTTAATTTTAACATAAGCAGTTTTGCCACTTTTCAATGTTATTAAGAATGAGTGAATGCAAATGACATTATTCAATTTGCAGAAGTGGTTTCATTCATGAGGCGACATTAACATCTGGTACCTAAAGGAAACATTGTTCACCAACTAAAATTAAAAAAAGTCTGATAAATTCCTGAGAGCAAATTCCCCTGCTGCACTAACAGTGAAGCAGCCCAGTAGCTTCATTCTTTTTCATCAGAACACAACTCTCTGTCGGGATAAATGTGTTTTTCCCAGGACATCCCTCAAATGTAGGGAAGGAGAAAAGAATTTTAAGGTCCGGGCTGGAGCACAGGAGCATTGCAAGGAAGAAGGAGCCTGTGAAAAACGTGTTTGCCCGTGTTTTACTGGTGTGTGTCTGCACGTATTTATTATTCTCATCTGCAATATTGATGACCAAGGACTGATCTCGCTGCACATGCGTCTTCCTCCCCTTCTCCTGACTTGCGCAGCTGAGAAACGCTGGGATTTTTTTATTGCTGTTTTCTCTTTGAGCAGTGAGCAAAACGCCCTGATGGCAATGCCAATTCATTTTCTCAGGTGAAAAGAAAAAAAAAAAATATATATATATATAATAAAATAAAACCAGTAGAGGAATCAGGGAAGGCCACTGCAATCAATAGCGACCAGAGCTGGAAGACATTGTTCTGGCTGTTGGGAGCAGGTCAGGAGAGGGAGATATATCCTGAATGTTAAATATGAGGATTTTATCATGCAGGGGAACCCTCATTTGAAAGCAACGGGATAAAACCGCGTTCAGGATCAAGATGAGCCTTCAAAATAGTGAAAATTGCTCACACAGCTCGGATGGCAGGTATCTCTGCTTTGGAAAACAACTCTTAATTAATTGGGGAAAAATTGGCACAAGAATATGCGTGAATATACAAATGTATACACGGGTGTGAGTACATATACATAATACACTTATTTATTATGCACGTGCTGGGGTGTGTGTGAGTGTGTGTACGTACGATAAGAATAATGAGATATAACAAAAATGAGGGGACAATTATTCTGATCTTTTGTAACCCATCTAGGCTGGGCAAATTATCATTTTGAGCAGTCTGAAAACAGAAAACTAACCATAATAGACATTAGGGAGGCATATTTAAAAAATGAATTAAGGAATAAAATGCACAGAGCCAGAATGCCATGTTTTGTTATGTCATTCCCTGCCTGCCTTTCTTCAGGAGAGAGATTTCAAATTAAATTCAAAGACTGTACTCTTAAATAAACAATGAAAATTGAAAATAAGCTTCCTTGTTAAAATATATATATCTATTTCCTCTCTCTCTTTTTTTTTTTTTTTTTTTAAAGCAACGCAGTACTGTGCAACGGTACCAAAAACAAAAAAAAAGAAAAAAAAGAAAAGGAGGGCATTAGGTATTAGGATTCCAAACAGGATAGTACATCTTTAATGATACATATGATAATTAAAGAATACAATAAACACAATTAGCATATGTTTTAAACAGTTTATTAGTGAAGCTTACCATAAAATCAGAATATATAGAGCTCCAGGGTTTGTTGGGATAACAGCTTCTAATCCTTAGAGTCATAAAATCCCTGGCTTGGAAGAAATGGGCATCTTTAAAATGATTGAATCAGCAGGCCTCGAGTGAAAACACACAAATTAGCAAACTCCAGCAGTTGGGCACCGTGCGATGCTGCAGCGCACGGAGGTGAAGTCATCGCTGCCACTGCCCCAGCAGCTCTGATGGAGCTCAGCAGGGATGTGGTGCTGCGGTGGACATCGAGGAGATAATGACTTTAACTCCTTCTAGGCCAGAGATATCCAAAAAAATGAAATAATAATAATAATAATAAATATTTTTAAAAAATCCACCTTTATATTGCAAATAATCATCACCGGGAGAAACCAATGCCTGAATAAGTGATGGGTATAAGGGAGGTCATGGGCTCGCAAAGTGCAAGGGGGGTGCTGGGTTTGGGCTGCCCTTCCTCCCTCCTTCCCAGCCCTCAGCATTCCTGCAAGGCTCTGCAGGGCCATGGAGGGGGCAGAGGGTGGGTGACCCCCACCCAGAGTGATGCAGGAGAGCTGGGACCCAGAGGACCCACTGCAGGAACAATTAGGAGTTTAAAACTTGAATAATGCCATTCCCCAGTCTGAACAGGGCTCTGGCCACTCTCACACAGCAGACAAATAACACTCTTGGTAACGGTACTTTGCATTTCCTACCCTTGCCTTTTTTCTTTTTCCAGTGTCCATATTCCCCCTTTATCTCTTTTTTCTTTCTGATTTAAGTTAGCTTTTTTTCTTTTTTTTTTTTGCTAATGATTAACATATAAGCTCTTTACATTCATCTCCCTACTGTAGAGATAATTTCTCCCCTCTTTTATTATTTGTTTGTTTGGAGGGGGCGAAGATGGGTTTAATCCTGCAGTTGGGAAATTTTAGGTTTCTTTCGAGCAGCAGGGAAGGCTTCGGATGAGAGTCAGTGTGGGCTGAAAGGAATGAAGCTCTGCAGAGGTTTTTTGAAGGGAAGGGGCAAATTGTCAACTTTATAATGATTCCTCATCAGCCATGATGACTTCCCAGCTCTGCAGCAAGGGAGAAGAATAGCACTTGAGCGGTGTTTGAACACATTCTTATGGGAAAATTGGAGTGTTTGGATCCTGAAATTAAGTCTGGAGACAACCAAACCTCTCCATAAAAATGGGAGCTTCTCTTGAGTGAAGGCATTTCATGTTTGCTCAGCTCCTGGTCTAATCTGAAGGAATTCAGTGCAGTGTGAGCATTTGGCTTTTCCTACTGCATGGCAGAACTGGTGGGCACGGCGCTGCTCTGCCTTCAAGTGCTGCCTGCTAATTTGGGTGGCTGGGAACAAATTCTTCTGGGTCTTTTTAAACATGCAAGGAATACTGAAAACACCCTGTCTGCGTGCATGTGTGGAGGCAGCACCTTGCTTTACATTTATCCCATGCTTGGAATTTGTGCTGATATTATTTTCCTTAACTCCTGCCCAAGATGTCAAGCCCAGGAGGTGGAAACACTGTGTAGTAGAAATGCAAATGCACGGTGTAAGCCATGCTTTGCCCCATAGATATTTCTCTATTTTTCCTCCATATTAGTCTAGAGACAAAAGGCACGAGATGGAGGAGAAATGAAGGTCCAAAAAGATGAAGTGACTTCTCCAAGGTCAAACAGCAGGACGGTGGCAAAGGCAGGAATATAAACATGAATTATATTGTCACTCTGCTAGAGGAAAAGGTTGAAAAGCAGCTCATTTTTTTCCTGTAGTTTAGACCCAGCTTGGCGTATTTGACCTCTATTCATCTGGTCAAGGTCCAAGGAAAGAAATATGAAAAATGGGATTCCCTGTCTGCTCTGGGGAAAGACATGAAGGTAAAGTGACGTGTGTCATGGGTTAACTCCACACCACTGGAGTTAAAGCAAACCAAGGAGTGAGCCAGGGTCTGGTTAACTGGTATTTCTATTGACTTCATTGGGTTTGAGTTATGCTTAAAGGGATAAAGAAATTTGACCCAGTAACCTGGGAGGAAGGGAGGGGATGTAGCAGCACCTATTTTTTAACTGTGGTGTTTCAGCACTGACATTCCTGCACTAGTTCCTTACTGTCCGTGCTCTCCAGACACCAGACTCAGCACAGTACAGCGGGGTCCAATCACAGGACCTGAATTTTAGCTCCATCTCCAGTTTTTAGCAGAGGAATTCAGCATCCATTGGAGCATTCCCAGCAAACTGACAGGGAGGGGCAGAGAAAAAGCCACTTGGCGTTTCCTCAGCCTGCACAACCCTCACCCAGGGCTTGCCCTTAGCTGGAGGAAGGCCCTGCAGACCTCCAGCCCTGCCTTGGCTTTACACACTCCTTTTGGGGAGAAGTTTATCACCTGGGAGGTGTAACAATGGATGTAACTATCTGATTATGGACTGGAAAGCTACTCTTTTTCATCCAGGTGTAAGCACTAACACATTTTATTCTCCTTAACCAACCGAACACGTGGTACAAGAATCTTTGCATTTTGAATTTAAGGTCAATTTAGCATATGCAGAATATTTTCCTGTTCATTTTCCATTAGCATTTTATATTTATTACTGAGAAACTCAGAAATACTGGATACTGAATTCAGCTAAAAAACAATTCTACACTGAATATTTGACTAAGACATGACTTTAAACTGTGTTAGTTATTTTTATAGGTATTCTAAAAATAATACCATAGTGTTTATTACCTAACCCATATCACACAGAATTTGACATTTGAATGTTGAGGGCTCATATGTATGTTAAAACAGTGAGAAAATATGCACAGAAAAATCTCTAGGCTTCTGTAAAATAAAAATAAAAACCCCGGAAATGTATTATGAGCCCCAACTACATTGCAAATTGAAAAATTGACAGTGGTGAGCAGCCTATACACCAGCATTTATCAGCCTGGGTCCTCTGCACAGGCTCTTAGGATGCTCTATCAGAGATTAATGTCTCTCAGCTAAGAACGTGCTATAAAAAAAACAAGGGATGCAGCTGATAAAATTAATGAAACAAATCATTGTTGTAAACCATTTGGTGAGGTGTGAATTTGAAAACTAGTTTCCTAATATTTGTAAAATAAACAGAAATTAATATCCATTAATATTATCATAATTATCTTAACTGAGAATGTTGAACTGCTGCCTGTTTTGTTCTTTTCAACTGCAGCATCTCACTGCAACTGTTTTTGTGGCTGGGGAATAATCTGCTTGTGTTTGCTGAAATGACGCAAGAAATAAAATGCAGTAAAAGAAGTAAAATCTGAATTCCCTCCTCAGCAAAGAATATTTCCACAATCCATATATTTTTGGTAGCTTTCCTATATAAGATGCATTATTTCCTAGACCCATTTTCACTGCCACCTTGAGTCTGGCTCACAGGGGGAAGTAATTCTGCTTAATACAAAAACTTTCCCCCCAAATCTTAAAATGGTGCTGAGTGATCCTAAATTTCCTAAAACCTCGGGGGGTGATGCAGCTGCTGTGGTGGCCTCCCCATGGGATGGGCCCTTCTCACAGCCTTTTCCCCCTACTCCAGGCACTCCTAAGGCAAATTCCAGAGCTTCACATCTCTATTCTTATCTGCCTTTCAGACCATCTAAAATACGAAAAACGTCACATTTCACACAAGAAATGGCTTATTTTTAGTTCAGGAGATACCACAGCAGCTTGCTAGTGAAACCAGGCACTGTGTGGACTGAAGTTAGAACACCAACACTTCACAAATTGAAACCACAGACAGAAAAAGAGGGAATTTACTCTTTTAATCAGCGAAGACGTGACACACATTCACATCCCATTAGCTTGTAGGGTTGTCATTCGCCAAATGCAAACAATGTGGTGCCAGATGGTGCTGATGGGTGAAGGGACAAGAGTGTTCAGGCATCCTGGAGGCAGGACAGGCCGAATCCATCCCTTGGAGCTCAGATATCTCGGTGCTAATACCAGGAAGCAGCAGCTTTATCACGAGGAAGCCTCAGTGGCAAGACGGGAGAGTTTAACTTTGGCTCCCACAAGACTTAAGCTCTAATTTGCAGTTTGTTCAGTCCCACGTTAGTGTTTGCAAGCCTGCCCACATAGGGAGGGAACATATGTTTTAGATGAGATCCTTTCTTTGAAGATGTGTTTTTGAAGCAAAAAGAAACATTAAAGATTTCCTTCACAAATATGTCCTTTTAAAAGCCTTTCCTTGTCCATCTCCTGCAGACATGAGTTAGTGTCTGTCCACCACATCACCATTAATGGCTGTGTAAAGTGTCCATCAGGTTTGCTCCAGAGGGACTGGAATTATGGGGATAACTGTCTTTTCAACCCATTGGCTCAGCCCCTTCATTAATTTGGTTTTAATAAAAATATTTCGTCCAACCCGGGGAGAAAAAAAAAAAAATACACTTTACCTCAATATTTCCTAACCACTTCTATTATTACTGTAGAGATCTCAAATGTTGTTTGGAGACAAAAAATCTCTGAAACAGTTCATTTTGGAAGTGTGGAAGTGAAACTTTTTTTAGCCCCTTTTCCAGCCTGCCACTTTGCCATATTTACCACGGCGCTAACAGTTGTCAGAGATTATCTGGCTGAGTCACAGCTTTTATGGGCTCCACTCTGGTCCTAGAGACGTGGAGCAGCTCCTCTGCAGCCCAAGGTTTATGTTGGCATAAGCCAGATCAGAATTCGCCCTTCTGTTTACCATTTAGCTGAATCACCCCATCACAGACCAACTGTCATCTGTCACTCCATACTTTTAATGGTACATTGCACTGATGTTGTCTATTTTTTTTTCCCCTTCCCAGCAGCCTTGTCACTCTGGTATGTGCTAATCTCTTCTTCCAGGCTTCTGTTGCATCTCAATGAAGATGCCACTGAGATTTAAGGGGGGTTTTTTTATTAAAAAAAAAAAATATGGCAAGAGAGACTTTGTAGAGCTGGAGGCAGAATCAGATTTGCCCTGTAACTCAGACTGCAGACTAAACAGATCTTGGTCTTTTGGAAGTGCATCCCTAGATGTGTTTTATCCATCCAGACCCTGGCAGGGTGTTATCTGGGGAGCAGAGGAGGAACCCCCCACTCTCCTCAGCCAGAGCTCTCCGACGAAGTGCGTTGCAGAGAATTAATTAATTTTAAAATTACATTCTGCTCTTAATGCCAGGGCCTCGCTGCAGCTCTGTGTTCCTAAGGCCAGTGGACCAGAAATCTTTTCCCAGTGCTTGGCTTCCTTGCTGATTAACCCTTGCAGTGACAAAGGACACGTGTGGCCCTGGCAGGAGCCTCCACTCTGGTCCCACTGCCCATCCCCAGGTAGGGAGGTGCAAGACGAGCCACTTACCCTTTTTGAGTGTTATGATGAACAAAAAGGGGAGAGCAATGTCTTGCAAAAGGCGGTTTGGCTGTGGGAGGAACTGCCCACCCAGGGCAGTAAAAAATATTTAAATATCTTAATGTTGTTTCCTGTCCTCCCGGAGGACTATGTGGGTGTGGAGGGAATTAAAGATACAACAACCTTCAGTGGGTTTTTCTACCTGTTTGTATATGGTTAGAACGGTCATCTAATAATTTTATCCTTTTATTATTATTATTATTTTTGCAAAGATCTACAAAAAATTCTGAGGCTTACTCATGGCCTTTCCAAAATCACCCATATGTATGCTAAACAAGCATTAACACTGCGCAGTGAATTTAGTGTGAAGTAGCACTCAGCCATTGTGGGTAGTGCCTGTGAATATGAACCCATTTGGGGGTCCCCACATTTTTTTGTCCCTGCAAAATGCAAGTTGACAATTCACGGTTCTGATGACTCCAAGTTCAGGGCGAAAACTGTTTCACTGCTTTGATTGCTGTATGTATGAGACACAGAGTGTGCAGAACTTGTAGAGGTCCATCTGGTAAGAGAAATAATACTGTGTCATTGCATAATATGTGTCTGGGTGTGCATGTATTTCTCTGTGCTCCTTCTTTGTCATGATTCCTCAGTTTAATTTAAATACGTGTTTCACTTCTCTCCATATTTCAGGTTTATTACAGAGTATGAAAATCAGGAAGCTTTTTGTTCACTTCATACATCTCTCCCAACAAAGCCAGACATCCAAACCCGGCACAGACTCCAGAGTGATTATTGTTACACATGATCTATGGAGCAGATAAATTACAGCTTGATTTTTATAAGGTATATTGAGCCTGCAGGCTTTGGCAGAAACAAAAACAAAACAAAATACAAAACCTTGGTTTAACTAGTAATTTGAGGAAATGTGACAAACCTGACATGGAAGTCACAGAGCAAATAAATATGCACATCCATCATTTTGTAAAATAATGCCTTTGCTAGAGAGACCTCTGCTTGCTGCAGTCTGCAGTGTAAAATTTCTTCGTGGTTTACTAGTCTCAAATCCTGCTACATGGAGAATCAAGTTAGTTATAGCTGAAAGAAACAATTTATGTGTCAGAAAAACAGTGTTGTACAGTAAAATAGTGCAAATATCAATCTGTGTGAGTCAAAGCTAAGCTGGTTTCAGGACATATTATAATATTCCTGGAACATTTAGAGGTGTTTTTCTTTGTAATATGGTTGCTAAAATACCAGAATATTTGCTTTTATTGTAAAATAATCTTGTTCCTAGTAATAAAATCACCTGGTGGTTATTGCAGATAGAAAATCCAACTTCATACAAAATACAACAAAAGGCAGTTTCAGACTCATCTTCTGAGCACAATAGTTTTGTTGGTGCACTGGAAAGGAATTATGCACATAATTCTCACTTTAGGAATCAGTTTTCGGTGCCTACCCCTTTTTTGTAGTTTGCCAATATTTGGAAGTTTTTGTGTGAAACTAAAAAACACTGTCAGTGCCCTTTGCATGGGATCTGCCTCTCAAACAGCCCCATCCCTGCAGAGTCAGGGAACTGCAGTTGTCACTGACACTGAGTTCACAGCACAGCAAAATGTACCCGCTCAAAGAGCAGGCTGTAGGATGGACACCAACAGGGATGTCACCTCTGGCACTGGGAGGAGGGTTGTACTCAGAGCTTAAGAGTTAAATCTAACAATCCATGTCAAACTGCTTCTGGATAAAGCACCAAACAGAACCAAAATGCTCCACTCCCAAAGAAATGTCTTCATCAAAGCCACAATCCCTCTCATGCTCCATTCCTGATCCAGTGAGTCCTTAAGTTTTTCTTCATTTCCAGGGATGCTTCATGAAGACACAGGATGGAAAGAAGCCAGGTCAGCACCACACATGTCCAAAATACCCACAACCTACAGAAGAAGGTGCTGCCCCATGCAGGGAGATGGGTTTGGATCCTCCCAGACAGAACAAAACCTGGATTTCCAGTGGTCCATGCTTGGTCTCCACCACTCTCAGACACATCCCAGCAGACAGTGCCTGGAAGAGAGTGGAAGAGCCTCTTTGTGCAAGTCCCCAATGGATCAGATGTATAAACCACAAACTGAGTGGCTCAGCCTCATCAAAACTGCTGTAAATCTGAGTATATGCAGAATTACTGCTGCAGGTATCAGAGTTCTAACACCCAAAGCTGGAGTGCCAAACCAAAAGGATTTCAGGTAAATGGATGAGGAAGAAGGACTGAAGTCCCTTTTGAGGTGTTGTCTCCCTTATTACATCTGATCCACACAGCCTGGCTGGGAGGTCTGCAGGAAACTGTCTAAGCTGGGCCATGAATCTCGTGTGTTCCACTCTGAACCACAAGTTCATCCAACATACACAGCAAAGGCAGGGGTCATAAAAATGGGTCTAAGTTTGACCTCTAGCTTTGTAGGTTTTGGTTCATAAGTATCATCTTGTGTTTTGGTCTGATCTTGCAGTTCTTAGTGAGGCAAACCTTACTTGAGCCACCTGCAATACAGCTCATATGAAGAGTCCATCATCTACTCCACCATGTCTTCCCAGTTGCATCTTGCAATTTAAAAGCCAAATGCGTGTTCACTGCTCTTAGCATTGCAAAGCCAAAATGACTGGTTTGTGCTTCATCCATAAAATTGCCAGCTAAATATTCATTCTGGAATCATTACTCCAGGTGTTTGTCAAGGAAGATGTACAAAGCAGCCAGAACATGTTTAGCATTTCATATACCAGGTTGAGCTGTGGGAGTGACAGGTTGAAAAATCTTGTTTGGACTCATAGACTGAAACCATTTAATATAGAAGTCACTGGTGGACTATAAATATGGAAAGCCAATGTGCCATATTTTTATAGAAATCTCATTCTGTATGTCTTTTAAACATATTAAACTTCAGAGGGGTTGTAGAAGTTAAACTCACCGATTTTTGGCTTTGAACATCTACAGTTCTTCAGTGGGTGAACCTTCAGAAACCCAAATGCCTGCACAATATACAATTTATTTGAACGTGCACTTATATTAACTGACCCCACAAAAGCCAACTGTGTTCATTTAGGTTAGGCATTATTCAATTTTTTCACATAATCTCAGCAATTACATGTTCATCTTTTTGAAATATCAGACCTATGCTGTGATTTAAGTAGTATCTGATTTTTTTACTTAACCTCAAACATATTAATCTTTATTAAAGGGGATGAGAGGTAAAGAGGGGGAAGAGATGCCGGTGACAGATACTCTGACAGCTTGGAAAAGTCATTTATAAAGTGAACATCAGTAAACATTAAGAGTGACATATTGATATCAGCAGCAAGTAAACGGATGGCCGAGCCAGGATGAGGTATTACACCTTAAATTCTGGCAACCACTTTTTTTTTTTCCCAAGGTTGATCTTTTATATTTTTTAAAGAGAAATTTACTGTTATGCCTCCTGCTTCCCCCATGGTAAAATGCCAGAAACTTGACTGAGATTTACTTAAAGTGACAGCAATGCCCCATTTTGTCCAAGAAAGATGATTACTAAATGTCACGTCTATCTACTCTCATGTGGATCACCTATTTGACATGTTCATGTCTAAGCTTCATAGCAGTTTGCAACATGTTTTCTGGTGCTCTGAGGCAACTGGAAATCTTTTGTGGTGAAAGGGTGAGCTGGCCAAAGGCAGCTCATTAAAATAAATAAATAATCCAGCTGGGATTAGTTGATCTCCATCCCAAGGGCGTCAGGCCAGAAGAAGGCATAAAAAGCCCTTATAAAACCAGACCAAGAGCTTATGATTCTGGTCAGACCATTGCTGGTGGGGTACCCTTGCCATCTCAGCTGAAGTAGAAACGCACCAAAAAGAAAACATTGGTGTTCAAATAGAGAAAATGACCTCGCACAGTTTAGTCTTTTCAGAAATCTATGAAATGGCACAGTCTGAACCAGGGAAGAGAGTGGGTTCTCCCACTTGGCTGCAGGGCCCCGCTTTGCTGAGTTCCTGGAGGGGGAGATGTGAAAGCCAGCAGGGTGCAAAGGAATCATCAGTCGTGAGCACGAGCTCCTGAGGGGGGGAGTCCATTTAAATCCCCTTTGCTGAGCCTCAGAAGTGACCCAAGGAGAGCAAAATGGAAAGCAAGGTAGAAAGGCTTTTTGCACAAAATGGAACAGTAGTCATGAATAATTAATGGAGTTTTACCTTCTTTGCCATTTTAACTCGTCTTTCTTAGTAGTTATTGCCTTCCAGCCCAGAAATGTGTCTGTAGATTAATTCATGCATGTTTTGGAGACCATAATGCTGCAGCCAGAAGGGTCAAGAATTAAGATGTCTGCTGGAGAGGCAACCTCCCACCAGCCTCTGCTTTCTTCAGCATTCCCCACTCTCTGGAGTGAGGGAATGCTCTCACACAAGAGCCAGGCTCTGGCACCCCATTAGCAAAGCAAAGAGCTCTTTTTCCCATCCTCTTTTAAAAATTTTTACTGGTCCTGTTCAAATACAAAAGTTGATAATAACAGAAAGGGCTTCAGTTCTGAATGAAAGGAGATAAACACACATAATGAGAATGATCCAACTTTGGTCTGTTCCAGCAGCAGAGATTCAGCCATCCTGTGCAGGTCACCATATATTTATGAATTTTGAGGTGAAAATACTTCAGTCATGAAATACAGTGACAATATTGAGTCATGGCTTATCCTGTTGATTCCCTGTGCCATCAGCATAGTCATAACCCCAGTCACGTTTGTGTGATCAGCCAATCTAAGGGCAGCTCTATAAAATTTCAAGTTTTTTCTTGTAGATATTCCCTTCCACGCCCAGATTCCATCTCCCACATGAGCACTCACCTCCATCACAGTTTAACTCCAGGCAAACCTGCAGGAGCAACAAACCCAGCTCTAAATATATCCCAGGTAATAAGAAAAGAGGGGCCTTTTTTTTTAGCATATGGTGGAAGATTAAAGCCATTCTAAATGAAAGTGGAGTGTGTTACTGGGTACAAGATCTCTAAATAGGTGGCACATGTCAGCAGGCATTACAAGAGTGTCTTTAGGTGAGCCTTTGATACGAGCTGCTGAATAGTTCAGTCAGATAGATGCAACCACGCGAGAGTTTCACAGCCTTGATTTGTTTTGCAGCTAAAATAAATCTGAATAGAATAGACTTAAATTACCTGTGATTTTTCTGTCTTTAAAAGGACACATAAAAGCTCACAAATCACTGTGCTCCCTGGGAAAAAAAAAAAAGGGAAAGGAGGGGGGAAAAAAAGGCAACCAGGAAAACTATGAAAGATTCATTTTAATGGAATCCAGGTTTAGCTGTTTCATATTTAATAATGTTTAATATTTCATTTACTACTGGGGACTCACCTTTTTCAGAAGAATGTAAGATTCAAGGCACTATTGTGCATTAAGATTTTATGTCTGACTGTAGCAATATTGTAAGGGTTGGTGTTGGAGCTGCCTGAGCCTGATGCAGAAAGCCTGGAAGCAACAAGGTTTCTTCCTTTTTTTCCTACAGCCAAAATAGGAGCTGAAGCCCCAGAAAGCGGTGGGGTATAGCTGTGAATCCTAGCAACAGGCGGAGAGAGAACTGTACGTTTCTTCACGTCCTCCAAGTGTTGGTGCCTTCTGGTACATCATTTACAGGAAGCAACAGAGACCCTGGAAAGGCCCTTCTTGCCGATGCATCAAGAAAGGGCAGGTTTTTTTCCAGTGGGATAGGTGAGTTATTATGGTTTGGGGGGGAAAAACAAAGCAACACCCCAGAGTTCATTTGCTGTTGCTGTTGCACTTTCCTTCATCACACGGCCCTGCTCATTGGTGTGGGGTGTTTTCAATTTCCTGTGCTGTTAATCTTTTTTAAGCCCGTCTCAGTGATAATGTGGGCTTTTCTTTTTAAGTGAATGATGAAAATTTACACTCTAAAGTGTGAGCATAGGGTTCTGCCAGAAAAATCCATAATTCTGTGGCCTGCAATGAAATCAAGGGGGCTAAAAGCTACCACCCGTGTTCTGCAGAAAGGGAACTGAAATTGGAGCACGTATTTCCTGGAAGAGGAGGCTCCTTTTAAATATACAGCAGGTCTTGTCTTCCCAATACTAAACCAGCTTTTCTTCCTAAAGAGCCTGCCAATAGAGTTTGACCTCTCTCTGTGGATATTCTTCAGAACCTGAAAAACTCATATAGTCTGATGCTGTTCCACAGCACCATCCTAGGAAGGTGATTTTCAGGCAACTGATTTCTGAGCCTGGGATAAAGAGCAAGATGGGTTTCCAGACTCCTTGGTCCCATCACCCTCTTCAGAAATGTACCATTTCCCATTTTGTTAGTTTTTGCCACTGGTTTTCTTACTGGGAGAAGCTTGCAGACTCTTAGGAGCTTTGCCTGAGTGTAAATTGTGGGAAGAGGGGCATGGAGAAGAGCTGGGATGGAGGGCATTTCATTGTGTAACAGAGCCTGCTGCTTCTGTTAAAAGATTAATTTTTTGGTAGGTAGCACCAGTGGGTTGTTGCCTCAGCCTGGACCAGCTGCTGCAAAGATGGAGCACAGCCCCAGACAGAAAGTTGCAGCCGAAGAGAAGGATTTGGCTCCTAGTTCACAGCAAAGGGTCCTGTGAGACCTTCTGTCTTAGGGGCCTGTTCAAAATGCACCCCCTTCCTGGAGCTGCCACCTTCAAGATTTTATAAAAAGATTTCTTGCTAGGAGAGGGCAAGGGGTTTTTTTCCCTTTTTTTTTCCCCCCCCTAACAATTTCAGTTTCAGATCTCATTGAAGGGCTCTGGCATTTGCATAACTTCCCACGGAAACTGAATCAATGTTTGACATCATGGAACAGAATCTCAGGCGTGATTTAGCATTAGTAAGCCACCAGTCATCAGCATACTGTCATTCCCCTATAGCTGACATCTTAATAGAGTCAGCCCCATGCACACACATGTTCACCAGCAGAAAATTCTTAGCTCTGGCCACGCACAAAATTTTTAACATGGGCTTGCACAAAAGAACATCCAAAAGACTGTGGTCCAATATGTTCAATTTTCAGGGCTCAAAATGCATTTTCCTTCTAGGTAAGAAGCGAATTTTAAGTCCTCTTAAATAATTGAAGATACTACTGATACAATCAAAAGTCAAGCTCCCCAAGATGAAAATGTCTAGATGATGAATAAGTTAATGGAACTAAAATCCCAGTCGTGGCTGATTAGGGGACCAAGAGAGTTTATCAGAGATGGGAATGTACAAGCCCAGTCACAGCCTGACCTTGTAACGAATGAGAGTTGAAAAGCAATTAATTGAGAAATTATCAGGGAAAAGCGAAGTTGTATGGTTGGTTAGGTAAAGCAATATGTCAATGGGCCAGGGATTGATTTGGCTGGAATACCTCAAGGTCTCTGTTCTGATGATTCAGGACTTGAAGGAACTGGTCTGAGCCAAGCAATAAAAATAAAGCAGGGTCAGGAGAGGGAGTCATCAGTCAGCACAGTGGATCAGTGTTCATGTATTATTTAGCTGGTAGTTAAGGGAAGTTATCAAACAAGAGCAGTCTTTAAACTCAAGGTTTTTTCCCTAATGGAGGGGAAATGAAGGGAATGAAAAGAAAATGTTCTGTTGTGCCAGTACTCACTGTCCTCAGCTCAAACACTGAGCTTGGGAGCTGAGCCTTGGGAGCAAGAGCTGCCAGGGCTGAGTGTTCACGGTGAGGGATGTCAGTCAGTCTTGCCGGTGGGCATCATTTTTTGCTAAGATGTTTTCTTCCCTCCTGCTGCCAGCAGGCTGCACAGGGCTTCTGCTCCCATCTCCAGGAGACACCAGTACCACTCCCAGACCACAAAATTAACAGTGAACTTCTGCCCCCTTCCATCTTGGTTATATCAACTCATCCACACATCAACTTCCCATGTCCGACGCATTTGGGAAGCTCTTGCTGAGACCAAGACTTGAGCACGTTGATCTGAACTGCAGAACACGTCTGGAAACACAGTTCCCCTTCACAAGGTGCTTTAGGATCTGAATATGGAACAACCTAAATGAGAACATAGTATCCTGTAGCTCAGGAGAACAGCAAGGCAAAGGCAAACAACAAAACAAATTATATTTAAAGTCTTCTGGAAAGATCAGTGGGTTGGGTGAGAGTAGCTGTGTCTTCGCTTGTCTTGTGACAGTTCACTAAATAACACTAAACTATGTCTCTCTCTCGCTGAAGACAGGAGAAAACCCCCGCAGAACCAGACAGCACATGTTTTGTGGCAGGATCAGGGCCTCAGACACCACAAACTGTTCCTTTTTGGGATCAAAATCCTGAGACGTCGCAGAAAATTTAGGTTGGAGGTTTGTTGGAAAACTACAGCTAGCTTTCTCACCAGGACAGTACTTTAAGTTCTGGGGGCTTTTTTGAGAAAGAGTTTCTAAGTATTTCAGATTTTGATGTGGTGTCTTTTTGTCATTTCCTTGACAAAACCTAAATGACAGCTGCCCATGTGGCTGAAAATAGGGACGTCACCAACATCATAGCTACAGTGGGGCGAGAGACACAGCTCTGGCAGATAAATATAAGATCTCCAGTGATGCAGACACAGGGTGGGTGACTTAATGTTAAGGCTGAGGAGTGCTGTATGGAGGTAATAAAATAAAGATTATAGCTCTGAGAGAAACTTGTGTATTCCATCCCAGCAGAGATGAGCTGTGCTGGGCTCTGCTCTTTCTGCTGTGAGGGATGGGGAGTTCCATGTGGACTTGGTTTGGTTTGTGAGTGTCTTGTGAAGGGGGACCCCAAATGGGGAGTTGAAGGAATGGAAAGAAATTAAAGTGTTCCCCAGTTTCCTTGCTGAGACAGGTCTCTGACTTCAGGGAACAGTCAGAATCCAAGAATGCCAGAGACAGGGAGCTAAAAGTCCCTCTGATCAAAATTAGAACAAAGCTGTGATTTTAGCTTGGTATATTTCAATACGTAATAAATACAAGAAACTCCTGTATTTCACTGCAAAGAGCCATTGCTGATGCAAACAGAGATTTTTAGAAGGAAATTCCAGCAGCAACTTGAAGATAAAGGAACAACTTTATCCCACTGCCTATGGACATATCTCTACACATTTCTGGGACTCACAGCATGTCACGCTCCATGTAATGCATTTTCTATTTGTCCTGACCTGAGAGCTTTGCATTCAAGAATCAGATCCCCCAGGTGAATTCATCAGGAGGAATAATAACCAATGCACAGGCTTGGAGCTGCAGGGCCAGCAGATCCATCCTGCAGTTGTCACTGTGCTGAGTTTCAGGGTAACACAAACGCAGCCTCCTTTGCTTAAGGACCAGAAGGACACAGTAAAATTTTTCCAACCTATTTTATTGAAATGAAAGGGAAAGGGTCCCTTTTGTGAGATTGCATCATTTCTCTCCCCTGAGGCTGAGCTGCTACACAGTCTCAGCACAGCATCTGAGAGTTCAGGAGGTGGTGGTGGAGGTGCTGGCACGTCCCGACACTAATCCTGTATAATCACCTTATGATAATTATCAAAGCTGATTCCAAATGAATCCTCTTTGGAGCAGGTCCTTGGCTGGCCCTCAGCTCTGCAAGGTGCACCAGGTACCACTTATGCAAACACAGCCATCCCCAGTAAAATCAGTGAAATCCAGAATGTGCTCTGATCTAACACACGTGGGGGAAATTCACAGATTTGGCCTCTTTAATTTCTTTATTATTTTCAATGACAGTAGAAGTCTTTCAGTATAAGTCTTTCAGTAGAAAGGCTGCCATGAGTTAGATTGTCATGACGTGGAAGGGCAGGAAAGTGCTCAGCCTGGAGTCTGACAGTTTTGATTATAAATTAAACAAGAAAGACCATCAAAGGTTCACACCAGTAGTAGACTGGCATGTACTTTCATGTGCATGATGTGACCCAGGGAGAGAGACATGTTCAGGTACTACTGATCCATATCCAGGACTCAGAAGAAGTGTCATGTGTTCCCAGCTCTCCTAAACATCTCTTAAATGGGTTCAGACAAGCCACTCAGCTCCTCTTTTTCCTTCAAGTCTTGTGGAACCATCGTATTTTCATTCCTGGCATCTGCCAAAGACCTGATGAGGGGTGGAATGACAGTCCCAGCACAACTGGAGTGGGATGTGTAGGACCATTGGTGTGTTTCCCCTCTATATTTGCAACAGAAAATCAGTTTGCATTTGTGATTCTCTGAGGAGAAGGAAATCACTTAAGCAGGTAGGGTCTAGGTGTCTAAGTTTCAAAACATTGTGTAATAGCCTCAAATAGAGCTTTGTAAGAGATACAGGCTTAGTTACATCTCCACATCTCCCGTTTGGGCTGCTTGCTGTTGTTGCAAAGGGTTAACAGCCACTGCAAAACATTTCTAGGATGAAGTGCTAAGATTTAGTGTACTGAATTAATTCTTAAATTAGAACAGGGGATTTGCACATGATTTCTAAGGGAAATTATCTTCTGGGTAAAATTAATACAGGAGATGTTTCAACATCTGGGATGGCATTATTATGAGCAATGATTACCCAGACATTGCCAAAAGAAAGGGATCACAGTAAACTCTTTCTTTTCCTAGCCAAAATAAGCTCCTCACCCTGAAGGAAAGAGACTGTTTGCAGAGCCCTGGCTTACTTAGACATGCACAAGGAGAATTCTACATGAAGAAAAAATAAAAAAAAAAGAAAGAAAAAGATGCATCCTTTGCTAATGGACAGTTGGAAAACAGAACTGCAGACAGGGAAGGTTCCCTTTCAGGTGGGCTCTGGGCGTCTGGCTGCTTCCCTGGCCTCTGAGCTCCTCATCAAAAATAGGTGCCTAATGTGGTGCTACAGCTGTCCAGGTGTTTAATGTTCGGAGGTTAAAGAGGAAACACACTGGCAGATGTGACCTGGAAAACCTCCAAGAGGGATGTCGGTCCCTCCGCCCCCCACTCAGAGACCGCAAAACTCATCCAAATGCCTCATCCTTCCCCCAGCCTTTAGAGGGACGGCTTTTCCCTGCCGAAATTTTAAATAGGTCAGGGAGTAAAGCCGAAGCAAGACCTGCATCAAAGCAATCACACCCCAGGAGGAGCTTATAAATATTTATTTTCCTTCGGAGTATTTCATTTTGTCAGGAAAAGAGGAGGGCGCTTGAGTGGGAAAAGAAGACCAGTGGCACACCGGCCCCCGCTCCTTTCCATAGGGAAAAACGACGATGTTTAATTTAAAAGGGCATAAATATAAGAGAAATGCCTCTTCACTTTCATGTTAGTGGCTGGCTATTAAATTACATCACAAGTGCTACGTGTGGGACCGGGCAAGTGCACGGTTATTTCTGTCTTCTAAACCGGAGTGCAAGTCTCAGCGTAATTACTTTGGATCCAAGTGTAATTACCAACTGATCTGCAGGAACATACACAGCAGTGACATCCATTCAAGGCAGCATTAGAGCCTGATGATAACACAGCATCATTAACACAGCTTAGCGCTTCCCTTCGTGGCTACAGGCCATGGTTTTCCTCGGGAAAAGGGCTCAGGGTTTGTCGGCCGAGGTCGGGGATCTCCTCGGGAGTCACCTGAGATCCTGCCCCCGGCCATCGCAGCTGCGTGTGCAGGACTTGTGAGCAAATCAGTGCAGACAATAGCAGACATGATATCCTAATCAGGGGAAATTAAGCTGGAGCAGACTTTTTTCCAAGATGTGCCTCATTGTTTCAGTATTTCTGCAACCTGTCCCTTTTTTTTTTTTTTTTCCCCAGAAGTATTGAAAGCCATGAGAAGGAGAGTGTTGAGTCCCTCTGTCACTCCCGAGGTCAATATTTTTTGTTTAGCTTTCTCTGTTTTACTCTGCTTTACTGTGACAGCATCATGCTCAGATTTTGGAATATTTTCTCTTGAGTTCACACCTCATCTGTCTCCTTTCAGAAGACAGCGGGTATGGGGATTTTCTTTTCTTTATTCTTTTATCTTTTTTTTTTCCAAGGCTGCAAGCATCACAGTAAACAACCCATTTATTCTGATGGTCTTGAAAGCTTTCTCTACACCTCCAAGAAGGTCAAAGAAATGCTTCAGAAAGAGAAAAGGAGAAAAAAAAAATCCTCCTTTCTTTTGAAAATTGCCTGGTTTGTTACCACACATTCCTAGTGCTGTGGTGCTCCAAAGACAATGCATCAGACCAGTGCAGAAATGAAGAAAAATAAAGAAAAATAAAACGGATTTATTTTGAAAGTTGGTGTTTTCAGGTATCCTCCTCGTAAATACAAACAAATGAAAAGATGACAAAACACAACTTGGCATAATTTCTCCTAAGAAGTAAGGGCCCTAAGATTAGACAAATAAGCAAGAAAATATCTCCCAGCTCCTGTGAGTAACAATATATTCGCTCACAGCTCAGGGTCAGTGATGGTGAAGTGAGATTGACAGGGTAACTAACCCCTGGAGGAGTTTTTCCATTTTGGGCAGTCCTGCTAAGCCATGCTTGCTGCTTTGAATGAGCTCAGTTGCACAGAGATATCTTTCTTTTTTTCCCCCCCTTGATTTTGCTTATGTGCTGGTTTTATCCGAGCAGCTCCGCAGATGTCAGCGAGACACATTTTGTTTTCAGTTCCATCAGTGTAAATCACAACTGATCCAGTGAACTCAGAGATACCCACTTTGCAGGGAGATCTGTGACACTTTGAGTTTGGTGCCACGGTATTGTGACAGCTTAAAGCCCCTCCATGAAGAAACAAAGTCAGGCTCAGCACTGTCCTGAAACACATTACAAAGCATGTTTGTTATTGCACAGAAGACAGCATTTGCCTTGGCTGTGAAAAAGAAACCCAGATCTGTAACAGCTAAGATTTCATCTCTATCATTTATCCAATGAGCTTCCCAATCCTCTTGCACAGATACCCTGCTGCTAACATAGCAGTCAAGATCAGAGCACTTAATCAATCATTCACTGAGGACAAATATGCGTAATCTAAATTAGAACAAACCGAGGCATATTTTATATGACAGCCGTGCAGATTTTTAAGAAAAAGCATTGGCAAGAAAATTGCCTGAAAACAAAATTGTCTTGTGTTTATGCTTAAAGTGGTAGATTTCCTAAAAGCTTTGGTGGCACTGGGTAGCCTTAAATACACAGGGGCAAATTCTGCTCTCACTGCTCCCACTTCCACATTTTCATCAATGAACAGGAGATTCATTTGGCCCCTCTGACTCTAAAGCAGAAAGTCTGTTGCAGACCTCAATATGATGTAGAGTCCTTCTTAAAAACCTTTCATATTTTATGATCACTGTCGATTCTCTTATGATCAGCGTTGGTTCAGGCTCTCATGAATCAAAAATCAGCTCGTAGCACGCATCTTAGAGCAACCTATTTGTCTGCAGGTAGCAAAGGGAAGTGGTGCTTTGAAGAATAAACCCCTCTGCCTTCAGAACAAAGCACAGCCTGCATGGGAGGCTGGAGCAACTTAGACCTTCTGTTCAGGCTCCGCTCTGGGCATGCTGGGTGACCTTGTGTTCTCCCATTTTCCCCTGGGTGAGATATTATTTATCCACGATAATAAAATACAGGATTCTTCGACTACAACTCATGGTTTAATCTATTGTGTCAACTTGCACAAGCTCCCTTGGAAAAAAAAAAAAAATCAGAGGCAATAAAAGGAGTAAAAAATGAAGCATCTTTAACTGAAGCCATACAACTTTCATCCTAGGTCAGACCCACGTTGCCCTGACTCTGCAGGTGGGATCTCCAGAGAGGAGCATCTCAGAGATGGCCTTTGAGAGTAGACAACAGCTCCTGCATAGTCCAGAGTGCCCATCAGGCTTGGAGACCCTTCAGCTTTGGGTACAAACCCAACAAGCAGCAGGAAGGCTTGAGCCCAACCAAGCCACTCACAGGGCAGGCAGCACTGACTCCTGAAAGGAGGAGTTCTGAGAAAACACTGGAAGTATTTGTGCAAACATCCCTTTCCCACATCCCTCTGCACAGCGGACTCTAAAGAGCTGCTCTATCCTAGTTCTGCCTCTGCTTCTCCAGAATGAGAAAATTCTCCCACAGAATCTCACACATCACAAAACCCCCCCATGGGGACTGGATTTCAGTTTGTTGACACATCACAGAACTTTTAAACATGCATTTCTGCCCCTGCATGAAAGCAGCTCTGATCCAAAGTGCAGCAGGGCTCATTTGCTCCCCTCTGGCTTGGTTTTGGAGGGACCTGTAAGGTTTTCCGGCGACAACTGTCAGAAGGTTGATTTCTTCTCCCAAGCAGCTTGCTGAGGTGAGGCATTGCCATCAGGGCTGCTGACATGGGCAGGTTTGATCAAAGTCTTTAGGGAGATGTTGGTAGAATCAATGACCTGATATTGCAAGTAAAGGCAATGGTGAATACCCCAGGAACGTCTGCAAAAAGCAAAGTCAGGGCAATAGCAAGGACTTTGAAAAACTTTATCTTCGGTGTCCAAGCAGGAATTTGTATGCCTACTTGCTCATTTTTGAAGCCAGAGGTCATATATGGATCTTACTAGGATCTCTAAGTAGGAGGAATTAGTCTCAGCCTCAAAGATCAGAGCTGAACATGAAGCTTCTTAATACTTAAGGACAAGACAGAGCCTTCATTTTGGACTAAGTCCATCTCTGTTGAGAGAAGACCTTGCTTCTCAGAAAGGGACAGTTAACCCCAAAGTGCAGACACTTTCCTTTTAGCACTGCCACACTCTGTGAAGTGCCAAAATCCTGTCTCAGGTTGTCTCCAATAAATGAAAGAACCTCTGCCCCTTCCCATCCAAACCCAGATATGTTTTCAAGTGCTGACTTCTTAATTGTTTGCATCAGTTTCGGGGTGCCAGCTCCTGACAGCTCCAATCTGCCCAAACCTGGATGGCCCAAGCAACTGCCACGGTTGAGTCACGATTTGGAGCAGCTGGAGTGATATGGTTGACATCACTTCTTGGATTCACCAGCCATATTATTTGGTAGATTTACTGGGTACCACTAGTACCACGAGGCCAAACTGACACCATCTCCTTGGAAAAAGAAATCTCCACATCCCTGTCAGCTTTGGGGCTTTGCCTTTTTTATCTCACTCAATTTTGTAGAGCATTTTTGCAGGTTGGACATAATTACTCAAAACAGAGTGGAAAAAAAAGACTCTGCAGGTATCAGTGATCTGGGAGCTTTTCATCACCCATACAGTTTCCAAGGAACACTTTGAATTGCATTTTAAACTTAGATGTTTAGTTATTCCCCCTCAAATCCCTGCTAAAGTGCATCGATGAGTGGCCTGGCTAATTTTTTTAACTTGTTTTTTTGTTTTGGTTTTAACTTCTTATGTTTTGATTCAGTCACTTGACTGGAAGGCTGCTGTGTGAACGTGCACAAGGGTGGACTGGAGCATCTAAATGGAGGCCCCCCAAACATGAGCATTTTCCCCTTAACCTTCCAGCACCAATGGGAATAATAATCCCTGGCAGGGCTGTTGCACAGCTTGATTCATTAAGGCTTATGAAGTGCTTTTAGCTCCGGCACTGGAAGGCTCTGTGCAAGTTATTTTGGACTGCTCAGGTGTTAGGAGAAGAGGCACTGCAGAAAGAATACAAATAAATCAAGAGAAACTGCCCCTTCCCTCCATCCAGCCCCTGCCCCCCACTGTTCTCCATCACTGTTGGTGTCAAACAGTTAATTTACAAGCCCAGCACTTTACAAAGCCCCTGGAGCACCAATTGTCCCTTTCTCATGCAACATCAGCTCCTCCAAACAGCCAGCTGAGTCCCTGGGGGTCAGCCTGCTCCTGCCCTTCCCAAGGCAACTTCAGCCCCTGTCCAAAACCGCCTGGGTACTTATTTTGGAACAAGTCAGATCCAGCATCATCCCCTTGCAGCCGGATGCACTGGAATAAGCCCGGGGTTCTGAAATGTGCCACGTGCCTGGCCCAGGAGGCAATATTCAATTGGGAAAGGTGACCCAGATATCGCACCCAACCCACCACCCACGAGGGCAGCATCCCCACACGCAGGAGCAGGGAGTGCTCAGCCTGGCAGGACAAACCAGGAGAGTGATAAGTAAAGGAACAGGCTCACTGCTGGGGAAGGTAAAAGGCAGTGGATCTTTCACATGTTTTTTTTTTTTTTTCCCTCCCTCGCTCCATCTCCCTCCCCTCCTCCAGTCTGTTGCACAGGAGCTGTCGGCCATGCTGTTCCAGTTCAGGGGCTCCTGCAACAGAAAAGATCAGCTGTTGGAGAACCCATGGAAAGCCCTGGGGGAGAGCCATGGCCGCAAGGTAATCAGCAGGCAAAGTTATTACCATTATGCTGCTAATTAATTCCCAGCTCATTACGTTTCCTGTGGCTAATTTGTACTCGCCGCTGATTTGATTAAACTCATCTCTATGCTAATAAATGTGTTTTCCATTTGTTTTAGCGACTGTAGGAAGAGAGCCCGGTATTTACATATTTTGACGTTTATCAAATAAAACGCGGCGCCTGAATTAATTCTGCTCTGATTTATAAGTGGAGGGGGGGAGGAAGGGGAGAAAGGGGATGCTGAGGGTCAGGCGTGCATGGCGTGTGCGTGGCGGTGTTTGGCGGGGGGGGCTGTGCTGGGAACTCTCCCCGGGCATTCCATCCTCACCTGCCCCATCCTGCCCAGGGATGGCTCTTGCAACCTCCTTGGTCGCTCCCCTTCCATTTGTTTCCCCTTCCCAACTAAGTTTTGAGGCACACGGGGCTTTGATTTGTAGGAACATCGCACGGTTCACCGACACCTCGTCAGGTGGATTTTTCTTTGTCTCTCAGAAATTGCTCTAAATGAAGATTAGATTTACACTGCAGCACCTCATTATAAGCAGTGACTGTGTTTCCCAGTTCCGTTTGTCAGGATTCGCTACAGTGATATCAGAGGGCTTGAATTTCTAATGAGACAGGGAGGAACAGACACCTTGCCATGCACGCAGATATAATTTAGGGACGTAGATGTAAGGTAGGTTAGAGAGGTAAACTTTATCTCTCTACCCCTGGTAAACGGCAGGGCAGAAATCTCTGTCTGGCCCTTGAGCATCTGCCTTTTAAACCCAAGACTAACTCCTCAGGGCAGACCTTCAGCAAGTGAAACTCCATTCAAAACAGTCCTGGTTTTCTGCAATTAACTGCTGCAGTATCAGTCTCCTCTTCATTTGGGGAAATCCTTACAGAAAAAATACTCTGAGAGTGTAAGTCAGTCGGATTTGTGCTTTTCATCACCAAGGGCTTGTGAAATCCAACCTTTCCTCTTCCTAAGATAACTGGTAATTGTCACCAAGCACATCCCCTATCTCTTCATGTGTGTTCACGTGTGCCATATTCAGTTGGTTCACACAGGCCAGACCCTTGCATGGCTTGGGGAGGGCTGGGATGGGAGCAAGGCAGGGAAATGCTCCTCTTCTGGGGCTGGAAAAGGCACACTGGCTCAGCAGGGATGCCTGGGAGCCCAGGACATGTCTGACACCTCCCAGTCCTGCTCCCTGGTTTCATCTGGAAGTTTGGCTCAGCCCAAGAGGATTTGTTTTCCCTCTGCTTGCTCATTTTGGGCTGGATTTTCTGGTTTCTCTCCCAGGTACGTCATGCTTGCAGTCACACCAGTGGCCCCGGGGCAGCCCGCAGTTTTCATTCACACTCCCAGTAAGTTTCTCAGCAAAAAGGGACCCCAACGATGTGACTTCTCACTCTGGCAGTGAGACACCTTCCACTGCTGCTGCTTCACCCCAGGCAATCTGAAACAGCTTCATTGCTTAAGTAACAATTAACAGCCCTGTCTTTTGGGAGTGTTTCTGCTGCACAGTGCATCCCCTGCTCCAGAGCCTGTGTGTTCCTGCAGTGTTACCAAAACTGTGGGCATCCCCTGGCTCCTGCCCACCCCTCAGCCTTCTGTGTGGAAGGGTCACGGTGGGCTACACTGTGCTGCCAGCCCACCCCAGGCTTGGCCAGAGCCATGCCTGATGTTTTCTCTCCTCTTGCCCTTGCTCCGAGGCCACCCAGCCACGCCTGGATGCAGGGGATGGAAGTGTCCCGCTGGCAACGCAGCACATGTCCCACGGCAGGGCCAGTCCAGCTGTGCTGCCAGAGTATGGCAGGAAGTCCCTGGGCTGTTTTTAAACTCAGGTCCTCTCCAGAGAGGAGCTGGAGAAGCCCTGTCTGGCCTGATGCTGTGCTCAGGCCCAGGTGATGGGGTGGCGCCTGACGCTGAGCACCACCTTGGCTGCACACCCAGAGTCCTAGAGCTGCAGCATTGCTCCAGTACCACTACAGCAACCAGCTGAGCCGTGCAGTGGTGGATTGCTGGACTTTTCTCTTCCCATAAAACCTTTTAAGCCTTTGCAAAAGCGGGAAGTATTACCGACAAAAAAACCCGCCTTGTTTCGCGTTAGCCGTCTTTGCTTTCTCAGGCGAAGGTGGGACAATGGCCACACGCTGCATGGTATCAGTGTCACAAAGAACGGAACCAAAAGGCTTCAGTTCAGGACAAATAAAAGTAACATTGATTCCTTTTTATTTTTCCCCTTTTTTTTTTCCTTTTTTTTTTTTTTTTTTTTTTTTTTTTTTTTTTTTTTTCTCCAACTGGTATCAATACATTAAACAACCACGCTGGAAAAGTGAAATTGATTCAAGGCCTTCAGTGCTCCCTGCCAAAAAAGCCTCCTGCAAGGATCTATTCTGTATTGAATTACAGTCTGGAAAAGTTCAATAGGTTATTGTACAAACAGAGAGTAAAAGCCCGTCAACAATGGAGCCAAAGTGATTGTGCAGCTCCTTTGTGCTTGCCAGCCCCGTGCCCCTCGCAAGCTCGGATGTTAAATCAGTTTAATTAAAATGGTGGGCTTCAAATGCCTCGCATTTTTTTAGTGCATCTCCCTGCCTAAAGACATGTAGGCTGAGGTTTAAAGCCGCCTGCCTGCACTGACAGACCCTCCATCCCTTTCCTGGGCCCTAAATCACAGCGGATTTTTACAGCTGCTGAGCACTTTGGGCAGATGCTGGGTCTGAGCAGCACTAGCAGCCTCAGCCCGTCCAGAGCAGTTCCGTGTTCCCTGCAGCCTGTCCTGCCAGCAGAGGCAGCCCTAGGGATCATCACATCTCCCTTTAGCAGAAGGCGGTGGTGCTACCTCTGAGTGGAGACACTCATTGGGTGAGCCCCTGTGATTACCCTCTGGCCAGGCTCTGTCCTCACAGGCTGGAGCTGTGCTTTGTGCTCTATAAATGTACAGGACTTGGCTGTGGGACCCTCCAGCTCCAGTGTCCTCCCTGGAGGGACTGGATGCCCCCCAGAAAGCAGCAGGGTGAGGTCCCCAATGCTGCAGTAGGTTTGTCTCACTGCAGGGTCTCCTCCAAGCAGGAGGGAGACACTCCTGAGCTACATCAGGGTTTCTAAATCCCCCTCTCCATCTCTAATTAAGATTCAAATTGAGTGTAGAAATCATGTGTAAGTAAGATGCTAATTATTAAAGTCATTGATCTCCCAGACAATAAAGGAGCCTCGTGTTTCTGGCCTGCCCATGTTTTGAGGCAGCTCTGAGTCCTCACAGTCATGAACACCTGGGATATCCAGAATCCACACTGGAGAAGTGTGTAAATGATTGATTTTGTGGAGAGGTAAAGCCTCCATCTTGCTCTGAACAAAACCTCTTCACCCCAGCCCTAACCCCAGCTGACCCCAACCACAAGTCTGTCTTTCTTGATAGCTCTGCTCCCTGTATTGACATACATCAAATCCCCCCACCTCACTGGACACCTGGTGATGCCCCTGTCCATGCTGCACCAGTGCATTTATTTTCTCATTGGAGCAAGCAGGATTTCCTACTCGGTGCATTTACTGGCTTCTTCTCAGCTGGTGTCCTTGCCATGATGTCTGTCCATCCTCTCCACTCCGTGGCTGTCCCCTCTGTCACAGTGAAGGGAGTCAGCAGAGCTGGCCAGCTGCAGCAGCAGGGTTGAGTGGGTTTGTTCATGAGCCACAGAGCAAACCCACTGGGCAGGATGCATCAAATGTCCTTCCCTTGTCCCTAAAGTGGACAACCTTCCCAGCTGAATATCCTGCATAGGAGTCATGGGGTTTGGGGGAAAGGCGCTCTTCCTTTGCAAAAATATGTGAAAGAATGACTGGAAAATTACAGGGAGAGGAAATTACGTGGAAAGCAGAGTGGAAAACCAGTGTGGGGCCAGGTTGGAAGGTGGGGGCAGAGCCTCACCATGGGAGGATGAAGGTGGCTGGTGCTTTAGTGGCTGCAGCAAAGGCAGACTCACAGGAAAGAAAAGGCTTGGGCTGCAGAAGAGAGGGATGCTAGCCTGAAAACACAGAGTGCAGTACCACACTGCACCAAAACGCTGGAATTAACATCAAAGCAATCCTGGAGCAAATGAGATTACGGCATGCATGTTAATGAGGCAGCAGCGCTAATCAGCCAGGATGCCTCGCTGGGAGGGCTGCAGTGCCAACTTGTGATTTTTGTTGTCAGGCTGGACCCGGTTTCCATTTGGAGTGAAGATTTTGTTTGATTTTAAAAGCATCAGTATTTCTGTGGGGTTTCGGGCAATCTCAGATTTGATTTGATTTCTTCAAGTAGATGTCTGGCCCTCCAGGGTACACAGAAGAACTTGGAAATGGGATTGAAGTGGTCCCCAGGGCCAAACTGAGAACCACTCCAAAGCCAAGAAGCAGATGAAAGTTGCCCAAAATGTATTTTACTCTGTTTTAAAACGTCATTATTTTTAAGCCAATCTCACCAGTTTGCACATCTGAGTGCACAGCTTTGCACACAAAGGCAGTGTATTTGTGTGCCAAGGTTTCCTAAGGAATATGAAGCCACTCAAGATGTGAGGGGTTCAGCTCTGCTCACACTTGCAGCAGGTTTTTTCCCAGTGCCACAATGCTGATGTCACAGTTATACTTCTCCACTGAGCTCCAAAATTGGAGCTTTCCAAAGTCAAGGGCCCTCAAAAAAGCACTTGGTTGGGAGATGTGCAGCTTCAGGCAAAAAGCTGTAAAAGGGGCAGGCCCTCCCCAGGGAGGTTTAGCTGGGCTGAGGAAAAGGATGGCAGGAAGGTAAGGGTAAGAAGGGAATCTTGAAGAAGGAAGGAAATGAGATAAGGAAAGGCAGATAAGCTGCTCACAAGAATTAAAAGGGCAGGACCCACAGCAGAGGATGGGCTGTGGTGAGCCCTATCTCTGCCTGAAACCTGGGGTGCTCCTAGAGGCCAGGGAACAGATTCATCTTGGTCAGAGAAGCTTTCAAGCAGGGTCAGGAAAATGGAAACCTTTCTGGGGCTTTTCATCTGTCTCTGTAGCAAAATGACCCCATGGGAGACAGAGGAAGGTAGAGAAACAGTCACACCGGGATATGGGAATGCTGCAGCATGTGCTGTGAGGGTTCAAACCACTCCAGGGATCAGCCCAAGACTTTTCAAGGTTCCTCTTGAGCCCTTTTTATGGGAAATGCCTTTCTGATCAACTCCTTCTGCAAGGAAACTAGACTCGTTTTGATCTGTTTTTCAAACAGCCTTTCTTCTTGATTGGAGAAATTGGCTTAAATGAGTCTCTCTCTTTTTTCCCAAGCAAGGCTGCAATTTATTTCTGCTTCCTTCTCCTTTCACCAATAATCTCATTTGCTGAAATTGTGAATAAAACAGAATTTGAGACATCTGAGTGTTTACAGAGCAGAACAACATGTTTTATGTTTGGGTTTGCCAGGCAAACATGTCTCTTCTGCAGGTGGCTCCGAGCAAGGTGCAACAGCGGCTGCCAGGAGAGCTGATACTCAGTTCCCAGCTCTTGTCCAGCTCTGAGAAAACATCTTCTCCCTTTCTGTTTCAAGGACAGCAAGGATGTGGCTCAGCCCATGGAAACCTTTCCTGCCTTACTGCAGATACCAAGTGCATGGATCTGATCAGAGCAGTGGAGGAATGGGGGAGTAACCAGACAGGCCTGAGAAGGTGCAGATGTACCTCCCTTCTGCCACAGATTTCCATGGCTGGGAAAAGAAGCTGTTCAGCAGCGCTTTCCATGCCAGGGAAATCATTAACAAATTAATCATTTACTAATTAAACGGCATGATACCCGTGTAAAAGGGAGTGTGATTATCCTCTTTTATAAGTCAGGAAACTAAATGGCCTTCCTGATTTTAGACCAAACTTGCCCTTCTTACAACCCCACAGCTTTGCTCAGTGGGTAAAGAAGGATCTTTAAAGCACCCACCTCTGCTCACCAGGGAGAAAAACCACCCCAATGTGCACCGTGTCAGGCACCACTGCTGCCTGATGGCTGTTCCCAGCTCCTGCTGGAAAGTGCTGGAGGCTTGGCTGGGTTTTTTTTTTTTTTTTGCATGACCTTTCCATATATGGAAATATACGGATGTTGGAGGGTTGGAAGACCCAGGCAAGGAGGTGTGGCTGCATCCTTGCTGGGCATCCCAAAGGCTTGCTGGGTGCACTCATACCCCACACCAACCTTCCAGACTAGCCTCAGTCTGCAAAAATTATCCAGAGTCAGGAGAAGTGAGCATAATGAGACCCAAAGCCTGATCTTCTTTTCACTCTTCTGATTTTATTTGGATCACACACATGAAATTAAACCCCAAATGACAGCCTCTGGCAACAGGTTTCATCTGCGGCGTATGAGAATACATTTATTTAAACAGTGAGAAGGAGTGAAATTGGGAAGGCAGAGCAGTGGCAGCACTGTTCATGAAGTCCATGGAATCACCTTCCTCATTGCAGGTTGGAATCAAGTCTCTGGGATGCAGCAAAAGAAAATTTATAGTTAAAATCCCAAATTATTGCATTGCAGGAGTGTTTGTCCTTGCTAAGATCTCTCGTACCATCCCTACCAAAGGGCCTTCCACTGAAGTGCTCAGATACAGCAGAAACTCCTCAGAAATAAAGCCAAAATTTTCCTCCTTCCTTCATGATCCCGAGGAGTCCAGCTCAAAATGCTGACACAGCGCCTCAGCCCGAGCCCTGTGCACCTCCATGGGGTTGTCACAGGTATTTACTTTTGCTAAGTGCAGCTCATTATTATTGCCTCCTCTGGAGTTGTAGAGTGATGAAAACTAATTCCCCACGGCCTTGCTCAGTAACTTTTGGAACAACATATTTTCCAGTTTTCTTTGCTTTGTGTTCTGGTTTCATAGACTCAATCAAGTGCGGGTGTCACACGGTGAAGTGGCCCCGCCTGCCACAGAGAGAAAAGTCTGCTGGACTTTGCTGGGTGGTTGTTTGCTTTGTGTTGTGTACACAGAACAAAAATTAATTCAGGAGCAGCCAGGAAAAAAAAAAAAACAACCCATTGAGAATAGGAGCACAGAGATATAATGGTCTGGAAACCAAAGCCTTGCTGACTCCAGGAAAGTAAGCAAAGTCTAAGAAGGCTCGTTTCCCCATCATAACTCAATACAAATAAAGGGAAGAAGGTGGATGGAAATGGAGTAAATTATTTCGCTGCCTAAAGCGACAGATGAGCAAAAACAACTGGGCTGGCTTCTCCAGGCTTTCAACACTTTTGCATGCCTTAAAAGATACCACATTCAGCCACCTGCTACTGAACTTGGTGGTGGCTGTCCATCCGAAGGTTACAACAACCAGGCAGCCCAGTATGGTTTCCCTGCTTGATTTCCTCAGCAGGATTTTGTAGGGATAAGGTGGCACAGGGGTGATGTCAAAGAGCCTTCTCACCCATTCACTGCTCTTGGGAAAATAAGGGAGCTTTTATCCTTTGGGCACAGCAGCAGAACACAGTTTGAGTTGCTCATTAGGGATCAGATTTGTCTGTTGCTCCTTTCAGAGGCTCCTGCCTGCTGCCCAGTGTCTGTGCACACCCAAGACAAGCCCCATTTTTCTAAGTCATAGCACATCTCTAATTCAAACATAAAGTGAAAGGATGCTGGAAAACCACTGGCCTTTATGGTTTATTAAGCATCTTGTGCAGGCATAATTTTAGATGGGATTTTTTTAGACTTGACCATTTCAACCTTATGTTGCACCTCACAAAGCCACCAAGCCACTACCTCTCCTGCAAAGAATGGAAGAACTATGGGGGACATCCCACCTCCATTACTGAAAGATTCCTTGATTCTATTTTTTTAAATAACAGTTATATTTATAAACAGCTCTTTATTAAACCGTCCAAACATATCATCTGCACTGGAGGATGTAAGGGCTGACACCAGACAAAACCATCGGATTGCTCTGAGAAAATGCACTGGCTTGTCTTGACAATTTAGGACTCTGTGGAATACCCTGTTCATATTTGCTGTTGATTTTAAGACTGAAATTTGCAGTATGAAAACAGACATGTCCAAGAAAGCATTGCTCAGCTTAAACTTAAAAGGACAGAGATGCAAGATTACAGCAGAGAGATGCAGCTCCTGGCTCCCAGCCCTTTCTTAGGAACCAGCTTTCACTTTGCCTTGGGCTTTTGGTCTATCAGCATCTAATGAAAGATGACAGTGCAGGCTCCCTTAGGGGCTAACGTGGGCAATTTCAGTTCTGGCATTTTAATTTATCTGTAACCAGCAGTTTTCAAAAGGGTAGAGCTAAAAAAGAACTTGGCTTGGTCACACACTCACACAGACAAAAAGGGGGGAGTTGTGACATAAAATGCATGAGGAGGTTTGCTTGGGTTTAACTCCTTGGGCTCCTGCGACGCGACACTGGAGCCTGGAGTGCTGGCTGTGCCTCTTGGCATGATGGCTGGACAATGTTAACCCTATGCAGCTGGTTTCTCTTTAGGTGAAGTGGATTCCTCCATGGTTTATGGCTGTTGGTTTTAGTGCCGGGCACATCTACAATATTCCTGACAGTTAAGGTCTCGACTTTTCCCATTTATTAATCCCCAAAGTTTCATTCAGACACTGTAATGGCAGGAGGTTAGCTCAGGATCAGTAGCAGCCATAAATCCAGCATTAAAGGCTGTGGGTTCGTCTCCAAGTCACCCCGTGGTGCCTGGGTGCTGGGGGGATCAGAGCCTGCTGCGGGCAGACACGAGCACTAACACGCTCACCACACGTGTGCCACTGTCCCTGCGGCACCCTGGGCTGCCATGGATGCCCTGCCCCTGCCCCAGGGAGAAAGGAGCAGCTCAGCCCTCACTCTGGACTTCCCATGGCATTTTTCTAGCTATGTTTCCTGAGATCCCACGTGCCTGGGTGTGCAGAGCTGAGGGTTATCGTGGCAAGCTCGGTGCTGACGCAGCCGGGACTGCAGAGAGCGACTGGCACCGGCTCACATCCGAACCTCATCAGGAGCTTTTGATTCCATCTATTTGTTCCCTGGCTTGTTCTATCACACCCTCCAGGCACCTGCTGAACCTCTGAGCACCCAGTACCACCATTGAGCTCCTAAAGGATGGATCCAACCCAGCCCCTGCCTGACCAGTGTTGGGGTTGCAAAAAAAAAAAACTTCACTGGGGATTGAATGGGTTAAATCTTTTAAAATTTATTTATTTAATTATTTATTTTACTTCTTTCCAGGGAAGAATTTCACTTTACTTTTTCCTTTTTTTTTTTTTCTTTTTTTTTTTTTTTTTTTTTTTTTTTTTTTTTTTTTTTTTTTTTTTTTTTTTTTTTTTTTCTTTTTTTTTTTTTTCATTTTTTTTTTTTTTTCTCTCCCTGCTGCCTCCAGAGGACCAGGCAATTCCAGGCACAACTCTAGCAGATGGTTTTGGTGATGGAAAGCACAAGGGGATCGCTCCCAGGAGCTGCTCAGGCAGTTAAGTCAAAAATGAACTGATGCATGTAGCGGTCCTGGCCCAGCCGACTCCAGACACTTCCCTCTGTACAAGCAGCCTGTGCTGCCCCCATTTCTACACCCAGCTTTCTCTACCTCTAATCAGAAAATCTTCTGGAAAGAGGGATTGAGCTTTCTTCTTTCCTGAGCTCTCTGAGCCAGCTTGTGTCAGAGAAACCAGAATGTGAACCCCAGTTCAGCCATACCCCTGCTGATCCTGCCCATCACAGCATCGCCCTGACATCCCACACCGATGAAAACATGATCATGCTGGAGACCAGGAGATTATTTTTTTTAATGTTTACACATTGTAATGTAAAACCTTCACCTTTTGTCCACAACAAATATTGCCAAAGTTGTGAAGTAAGAAAAGCAAATCCATATTTTGTCAATATTAGCCCGATAAACAAAATTTGGGAATTAAATGCATTCTGTGCTTAGCAAATGAAAATTAATTTCTGATACATGAGAACTGACTTTCTTAACAACATTTCCCTTGCTTTAGCAAAATAATCTAGAGGTATATTAGGAAATACAAACATTTTTCAGGAGAACTATACATAATTTATAGAGAAGCAGATCTGAATTAGCTATAGCATTGCCCTGAGCTTTCCTACAGTCCATAGGTCTGGATCTCAGCTGTGCACAGGGATCTGCTCTCTCTCTCTGATGAAAACCTCTCCCAGAAACAGTTAAACACAAGAAACCAGAAATGATCCATAAATTAGGCCTGGCTATAGGTTCAAAATCATAAGTTATGGCCTATTGACCTCATACTCTGAGGGGAAATCAGAAGCATTTTTCTAAAGAGCCACCACTGGAGGAAGGGAGGTTTAATATATGGCACAGCAGAGCCCTGCTGCAAATAAATACAGCACTGCATAATTGCAGGGAAAATCAATACATAGCATGGTGGTTAAAATAAGGATATGCACACTGAGGGTTTGGGTTCATACGTGGGAATGGTTGCTGCCCCAGAAGCAGAGGAAGATTTTTTTCCCCTGCATTAAAGCCCCTAAACACGACAGAGGCAACGGCTCCTCCACTGCCCCTTTTGCAAGGAGCAAGTTTCAGCTATTGTCTTCCTCAGAGCAGCTATCTGGAGTGGTCATTATTAGCATAATTAATAAGTACAGTTTGCTCATTTGAAAAATCCCGGCGACATTTGCCGCTTTGGCGCTGTGTCAGCGCAAGACACAAAAAATCGCTGTGACAACTGTTTTGCAAGTTCAGGTTTTACTGAAGAGCACCACAAAGAGATGAAGCCCAGAGCAAGTCCCTTTTCACTTTAATATTTAAACCTCTTTTAAGAGGACATCAATATTAACTCCCGTAATTGATGCTGACAGGTGACTGTCTGACCATAAAAAAGACAAGCGATAGAATTTAAAAAAAAAAAGAAATGTAATAATAACAACCCTGGCGTGCTGGTCAGTGCAGTGAAGGACGGTGGGATGAGGGATTGTGGTCTCCTGCATCCCTGATCTCTCAAACTGGACCTGGTGATGGGACCCTTTGGTCCCAGCTGATTTCCTTCCCCCAGGTAAAGCCCTGATTCTCCTGGAGGAGAAACCCATCCCTGCTCAGCCTCAAGACCAGCCAATGCTTTTAATAAACAAATACCAATTGTAGCTAGTTAACCTCAGGATTTCCAGCATTAAAGAGATTTCCCACAGGAACCAGGGAGCACTAGAGGAATGGATAAATGCAAAGTTCATGGGAAAGAGCACACAGCCCTTTGCAAATCCCGACGTGAGGGGAAAATACCCTGACTGTGAGACAGGCTCCAAAAATAGTGATTTATTGGACAGAACTTTCTGATTTTCATTGATTCTGTTCTGAGAAAAGGCTGCACTGTTTCTTTTAAAATCTGGGCTCAAAGTACTCAAAATTTGGAACAGTGTGAAACCAAGTTTAATGTAAAGCGTTACACGTAAATTGTAAATTACATGACCTGAGTATGGTTATTATTGTTGCTCCATCTACAATCCAACCAGAAGGAATTGCTATGTAGATCCTCTCCCTTTATTTAAATGGAGATATATAGTTTTGCTGCATTTGAGTTCTATGCAGAATATGTCATAAAAGCAAAACTAGAGAGATAATGTGGTTATTAAAGCTGATAAAAGTATTTTGAATTGTGACTTCCTTTTTTTTCAACTTTTTTAAATTGAAGGCAGGCAAACAGCTAAAACATCTTGTACACATTAAAAAACAGAACAGTGTTCACTACAGGGGAAAATATTTCATGAACAGAAAATTGGGATATCTAAAAGGAGAGGTTTAATGGAAAAATTATCGGTGACAATACTTCACTTTTTTCTCCCAATCAGTTGAATGGCTGCATAGATAGAAATTTTTCTGAATAAACCCAAGGTATTCCAGTTTAGCCATTTTAGGTACTTCTACTCTTGCACTCATCCTTAAATGAAAACCAGCAAAATTCCTTTTCAGCACCCCTCTCCCAGCAAACAGCTCCTGCTCCGTAGGTGTTTAACCAGGATGTCCCATCCAGTCCTTTTTTTTATATCTTTGTGTTTTTCCTCTGTGCTCTGGGGTTCTCTGGGCAGTTTTTCCTCCTTCCAGAGGAAGATGCACAACAGAAGAACTGGGATTAAAGAGACAATAAAATGTCCTAGCCACTGCCGTGCGGCGGGGAGCAGGATACAGATTTAGTGCTAACAACAGAAAACAGGAGAGCTTTGTAGCAATTAAAGCTGAGCAAAACACACCAAATGCTGGAGAAAATAAAGGTGGGTGGGTGGGAAATCACTGTGGTATTAAGAGTCTTTAAAAAAAAAAAAATCAATATTCTTATTGTTCCCTGCAACAGTCTCACAAGGAGGGAAGAGCTGTACCCAAGACTGACTGGCTGCAAAATATAAGATTAGCAGTTAGATCCTTATCAGAAATGGCACTGGGAAACCTTTGTTTAAAAGGCCTACTTGAACCAAAGCTATCTTGACTGATTACCGCTGTTAGGATTTGAAACTGTTAGTATTTACATACATATATATATATATATATATATATATAAACACACCGTTAGAATTTAAAAGAAAGATGACCACTGCCATGAGCTAGCTGGCAGTAAACAAGTGTGCTTTAAATAATCGTATTAGTTTCTACAACAAATAATACTAAGCTAAAACTGTATTTGTGTGCATATGTATGTGTATGTGTATGCACATACATGTGCACAGGTTTCATGCCAAGGAAGAAGGCTGCTGGTGAAAATTTGATGATGATAGAGTTTTTCTTTCTCATCCTAGCACTACAGATAAACTAGCCTGTGCATGCACACTGCTGCTCTGTACAGTAATGCCTTTGTTGCCACTATGGCTCTTACTTAAGCATCTGACTACAGTAATTGTTTTATACATTAACTATACTCCCTGATGGTTGCTCTATTATCTTCTTTTCCAAAATGGTGCTTGCAGATATTAGCAGCTTGATTACTCGTTTTATTAACAATTTCAACACTGTGTCAGGGTTGATTTGGGAAGCAGGGTGGTACTATGGGGGACGTGGATGTGATGGTGGGCTTGAATTTCTGTGATGCTTTGGTACTTCACAGCAGCTCCAAAGCCTTGAGGAGACTCGGTTCTGGTCCAAGTTACAGGTTGACAATCCATGTGATGGAGACACTTGGCTGCAGAGAAGCATTTGCATTCAGCTGCCATCAGGTCCAGAGCTGGGCAAAAGTGATTTGTGAAAAACAGGCGTGGAAATGATGGATTAGCAAGGGGAGAAGGATGCACCAAATCACTGCAAGGCAACGACACGGCTCTTGTATGGACTGTGTGTGCAAATGTGTGTGTGTGTGTGTGTGTGTGTGTGTGTGTGTGCGCATCTCTGGGAGGGAGCTGAGGAGGGCAGGACCAAATCTTTTGTGTCTGTGCACTAATGCCTTTTAGACATGAGCCATTTCCAGTGGGAAGTGGAAGGGATCAGGCCCTGGAAGGGGCAGGTGAGGTTTCTGCAGCGCAGAGCGTTCCCTTGCCTTTGCTCACGCGTCACTTCTGTCACTGAAAGGAAAACCAGAAGCTGATGCCAGTTATTAAATATCTTCATTATAAGGGCATTCCTTCCAGCTGACTTTCAATTTTGTTGTATCTAAGGCCCTGTGTTAATAACTGTGTGCTAAGGACAAGTGTTCTTAAAAAACACTGACTATTGAAATCCTTACAAATAATATGCAGCTTCCTGCTCCTGATTGATAGATATATTGTACAGCTAAGCCGCCATAAAGGCAATAAATACACGTACTGTTATGGGTCATGAGTCTCAAAATTAAATCGAATGCAGAAATTGAGTCTTGACAGAATCTGAAGGGATAATGTCTTAGCTTCTCCAATTACGCAGTTCAACATTTGGATAAATCATATGAAAGTAAGTATTTAGCCCCATTTTTCATAATCACTATTAATGAGAACAAAATGGGAGCTGAGGGCAGAGGGAGAGAGTTCTGACAAGATAAATAGCATATGGGGTGTGTTGTCAGCCACAGAAAATCAAGGCTGTTTAAACCCCCCAAACAGCAGGAAGGAAAAATACAGTAAAAAAAAAAAAAAAAAAAAAAGTAGGAAGAATAGTGGTCATGTGTTATTATCAGTGACAGTCTCTGTGTCAGGGCTTTTGAGATCTGCCTCCCAAACAACACTTAAGGCACAGAAGTATCACCTAGAGCTCCCCAGGATGGTGTGAATGACTGATACCCAGAGCACACAATTTAAATATTACCTGTTTGCACTCTGTAAGCAGCACTTAAAATATTGCTAAAAAAACACTTCATTTAAAAAACCACAGATTTTTACCCCCCCAGACTGCTCCCTGTGAGTCCAGGACGGGTGTCTGTATACACCTTCAGTACCCACCTATTTGTGTCAGGGCAATAAAACCAGCAGAAATAGCTTCCCTTGCACAGGGTTTTCTCCAGCTTTCATGCCAGGACACGCGCGGGATGTTCAGGGCTTAAAGCAAGGAGGGGAAGGTATAAATTCCGTAGTCATTTTCTATCATCTTCTCTGTCTTCCCTGCTTTTCAAGTTGAAATCACTTTAAGCATCTGCGGCAGAATTATTCTTAGAGAGTCTCTCGTGAAATTAGATGTCTCTGAATTGAATTCATTTCCACTCCATTTTGTCAGCTGCTAACGCAGCGAGAGCCAGATCCTGCTCGAATTGGCTTTGAGACCTGGTCCCTCTTTCTTGGGTGGGGGGGGAAGTTGAGGCTTCACACTCGGGCCGAGTTTTTCCCCCATCCTGAGTTCCTGCCCTGCATTTTGGATTCGTAGGGAGCATCCGTTGCTCTTGCTGGGATGCAGCCAGCGGCTGAGCCCTGATGTTAGAAATCCTAATGACTCACTAGGAGCCAAATTATATCAGAATATTCCTACGATATAAAGTACAGGGTCACCTTTTGGCACTGAATTCGAGCTCCAATATCCCCCTCCAAAGTCCACAGCAGTCTGTGCTGGGGGCCACACGTGTGTATTCTCTGCTGCTCCAAAAATGAGCGTTGTGCTGTAAACCTCTGCATTAAGCCATAAATATCCCAGCAATCCAGGGGCAAAGGGACCATTTTGATATCTCATGCAACATTAGCAGCTCACAGATTAAGCACGTGGGGCCTGGGAGATTATCTCCTTGAATCAATATAAAGCAGGGAAGCAAACAAACAGCTGGCCGGGTTCCCCAAAATAAAAGCGTTTGATTGTGGCAAGCTTCAAAGCAACTGGTTGACACGAAATAGGTTGGGTGCCCTCCCCTGCTGTGCCTGAGGAACAGAGGGTAGCAGGGAAATAAATAAACATATAAAAATTACCGCTTACTCCTCCCCCCGCCGCCAAAGCACCTCCCAGAGAAAACCAGGGAAGCAAGGAAAACCGCCCCAGAACATATGGCGGAATCAAGCACAGGATCCCCCGTAGGTTTGGGTTGTACAAGTAAATATTAATCTGGGGGGGATACTGGGGGCTGAGATCAAAAGAGCTGCTCCCGTTTCTACAGGGAAAAGGAGCGCTTTGATGTCACGGGCGTCTTTCCTGCGCCACCTAATGAACTGCAATTGTGACACAGTGACATCCTGCAAGGTTTGAAAGCACTTAGCACAATGACACATCTTTGGGGCTCGCTGCTTGCTTTTTCCAGCAGCCTCCTTTGCCGGGGGGAAAGGTTCTGCTGGTGGAGGAGGCACAGAGGGCTTTGGGGAGCCAGAGGTGAGAGTTTCTCCCTGGATTACACACAGGGAGAGCTAAAGGGGACTCACCCCATCTCATGCCTGACCAGGAAGGATAAGGTAGGGATGCAAACAGAGTATTCCTACAGGGAAGCAACTTGGCAGGGTATGCACCAGGCAGGGCTAAGAGAGATCATGGCCCCCCACCACCCAAGGGTGGCAGGACCAGAGTCATCCTCGTGCATTTCATGCCCTCCATCCTACAGCACCTAGCTGGAGTCACAGCATCCTCCAGGGATAATGGACATGAAAAGAGTTTCAGGAAGATACAGAGTTAGGGGCAGAATGAACTTCTTGCCCGGGTCCCACAGAGGTAGAACCTCCTCTTGTTCACTTCAGGCCAAGGGAACACCCAGTAGGTAGAAAAAAACACCTCACACAGGCTTTCAACCTGGTCTTGGCCAAACAAAGTGTCTGAATATTTCACCCAGGCTCCCAAGAGAAAACCACTGAATCGAAACCCTTTGCCCCCACCCCAGACACAGCAGGGAAGAGCATACCCTGCATGGGATGGGCACAGCTGCCCAAGCCCCCATCCTGGATGGCACGGGCTCTGGGGAGGAAACCAGAGGGAATGAAAATAAAATAAAATAAACCATAATAAACTGTGCAGTGAAACTCTCAGGGCAGCCAAGCAGGGGAGAAAGAGGTGAAAGTGGGAAGAAGAGATGGTTTTGTTAAGAAGGGTGACTTAATGGAGGGGACAGGGTTTGGTCTTTGGCTTTCAGGTTGACTTGCTGTTGCCTAGAGGGTGTGGGATGGTTTATTGGTCTTTACTGGGAAAATCTCTTTATCCAGCCCCCAGCTCCTGGCAAGGAAAACAGCCCAGTAGGTCCCAGGCAACACCACCAGTCAGGGCTGCACACGGAGCTCTGCCAGCACAGGGTTAAACCAGTTAATCCCAGGGATTTAGTCTGGATTAACCCAGGGAATTGAGAGCAGAGTTTGGCCCTATGTAAAAGGGTCGGGTCAGGATTTCAATGGCAGAGGAAACCCAACAGCATCACCCACTTGGGGGTTCACAGAGTTGGGTAAGAGAATTGCTGAGGCAAGGTAGGAAATGTAATAGAGAAAGAGAGAGCTGCTGAACCAGGCAGGGAAACGAGACTTTATTCAGTTATCTGCTTTGCTTATTTCATAGCTAAGAAATCCATCTATTCCTTGGACTTGTTTGTGCTGTGAAAGCTCTGTGTTGTCACGAGGCAAAGAAACTCTTAGAGAGAATAAAAAGCATGAGGCTGAGCTTCAACCTGCCTTAAAATGCTGCACCCGAGCAGGGAGAATAAAACTAGGAACTAGGGAAAAGGCCCCCATGGTTTTTCCAAGGAAAAAGTGTGGTCTGATGGCTCTTCACCAAGATACTGGGACTAGGAGGTATTAATGGGAATGACAATTTGATGGGTTTTAGCAAAGCATCATGACACTGTGACATCCCCTTTCCAAAAAGTACCATATTTGGGTGTGTGCACATGGAAATAAATGTATGTAGGCACAGCAGGAAAGCCTGCAAGGACTCGAAGTGTCACTGGAAAAGCATGAAGGGGGGACTGAGCTATCCCAGGGAGAGTGACAGAAATGCACCTGCATGACTTCATCAACTCCAAGGTGCAAGGAGGAGTTTGCAAGAGGGCTCAGGCATTCCAAGACCCCTCTGCCCCCTGAATCAAGGGGAGAAAGGCAGGATGGTTCTCAGCACTCCTCCACCCCTATGGGGTACAGCTTCTGCAGCAAGGGATCAGTCACACCCCTTTTTTTACAGGAGAAGCTGCACAGAACAGAGCAGGCCTGGATGCAGCTTTCAGAAGCTGCGTGTAGAAATATTCAATAATAATATTGATGATAATAATAATAACAATAATAATAATAATAATGCTGTGGGAAAAGGTTCTTCTTGAGCAGGTCATGGAGGCAAATTAATGCAACTTTGGTGTAGCCCTGGGGTGGGTGACTCCATGCAAGGTCCTGTTGTGGTGCTGTGGTGGCCAGGACAGGGTGTCAGCACCCGTGGGCGGCCCCAAGGACCACCCATCACCCTCCCAACCCCTGTGGGGGGAAAGCACTGAGATGAGAAGTGATAAATAACCTGTATCTCCTGGAGGGATGTTTCTGGGTGTGAATTAAAGGTCTCACCAGCCTCCAGCGAGATGCCCCTTCCACAGCACTGCGGCTCGATCTAGGGCACGTTTCCCTTCAGAGATGTCATTCCCCAAATCCCACTCAGACTCAGCTAAGCTGCATTTCATTATTTTTTTTCCCCAAAATCGACCTTATGCAGATTCCACCCTCTCCGCTGCTTAACCCCTGCAGTGCCAGCACCCCAAAAATGTCTTTAAGGGCTTCAGGAGGTTTTTGGTTGTGGAAATCCTAAAACTTTGAGACATGACACAGTTCCTCAGTGAGACTGTAGGGAAATTTGCTTCAAAAACCTGGCACAGAGGTCTGGGTGCCTTATCAGCCATTTTCCCCATCTTTTCTTCTCACAAAGCCTACATGGGTTGCATTAAAGAAGTGCTGTTTGTAGAATGTTAAGGGTGTTGTACTAGTCTGCATTAAGAATGTAGATGTTTACTGCAATTTTCCTTAGCTCACTGCTATATTTCACTAATAAAATGTGGATTAACCCACATCCAGTTTATTCAGGAACACCTTTAAGTAACTCACAGTTATTTCATGTTTGATTTGGGCTGGCAGCAATGTGTCTGTTCCCTGAGCTGGGTAGAGGGACGGAGCAGGGGAACACTTATCTTTCTGTGAGCTTCCCTGGTTATTACATGATGAATACCCCCATGCCTAAATTAAGGCAGGGATGGTTGAGCTAAAAGTTCAAAATCAGCAGAAGTTCAGAAATGCTGAAAAGCAGGTTGCATCATCAGATCCTGCCGAGCCAATGACGCAGGGTTGTTTCAGAAATCCTGAACGTGATTTAGGCTTCCCCCTGGAGATAGGAGTCCTGAATGGGAATCCTGTCCATAACCCCTGCTTTGCTGCATGGATAACATGGGCAAATGCATTCAGTCAGCCCTGAATGACACTGCTCTGACCATGACATGCAGACATTTGGGGCTGCTCCTCGTGTGGGGCAGAACAACCCACTGCTTTCAGGTGACACAAGTGGGATGTGGGTGCACATGCAACTCTTTGCAGCTCCAGGCCCTGGCATGGTGATTCTCTGTGCAGGGCAGCCAGGAAGGGATGCTGGGTGCTGGCAGGGAACTCAGCTCTGGAAAAGGGTGTGCTGCACACTGACTGCACCCTGCCTATACCAATCCTGTACTCATTCCGCATCCCTCCTATCTACACCCATCCTGCACCTATCCTGCATCCATCCTGCACCTATCCTGCATGCATCCTACACCAATCCTGCACCCACACTGCACCCATACCGCAACCTGCCCTCATCCTCCCTTGACCATCCTGGATCCTTCCTGCACCCTGACTGCACCAATCTCGCACTCATCGCATACACATCCTGCATCCATCCTGGATCCGTCCTGCACCCTGCCCGCACCCGTCCCGTCCCCATCCCACACTAATCCCGTATCGATCCATTCCCATCCCATCCCATCCCATCCCTCCCTCCCGGTCCCTCCCGTGCGGGTGCTGCCCCCTGCCGGCGCCGCCCGCCCCTGCACCCTCCCGGCCGCGGTTGCCGCGGTAACGGCGAGGGGGGGACAGAGGGGACCGATCCCAGCTCCAGCGGGAACATCCCGCTGCCGGGACCTCTCTGGAGCTGGAGCAGCCGCCGGGGGTCCGGGGGCAGCCCCAAAGCGAGCAGAGCCGGGACGGCGGGAGGCGCAGCCCGGGGAGCGGGAGGGCAGAGCCCTCCCCGCCGCCGGCTCTGCTGAGCGCGTTGTTCGGGAAGCAGATTCCAGGTTTCCATTCTGTCCTGGGTATTACCTTAACAACGGCCCGGGACAGCGGCAGTGCCGGCAGGCATGGAAATATCCCCTCTTCCAAACCTCCCCGCTTCCAAATATCCCCGCTTCCAATTATTCCCTCTTTCAAACATCATGCCCTCTTCCAAATATCCCCGCTTCCAACATCCCCGTTTCCAAATATCCCCGCTTCCAAATACCATCACCGCTCCCACGTGCTCTGCCCGCAGCTGCTGCTCCCCCCGTGTGGTTTTTCCAAGCTCCCCCCTTCCCTCCCCCCCCAACCCTCCCAAATAACCAGCCTGGGATTTCCCCTCCTGGCTCCTCCGCAGTGTCCTGCTTCCCGGTGGGAAGTGCCCTGTGTGCTCCAGCGAGCGCTGACCCGTCCCCTCTCCCAAAGCGGGGGTACCTGCCACCAGCATCCCCCTTTCCCGCTGTCTGATTAGGATTCTCCTCGCATCCCGGAGGAGGAGGGCTGGGCATCCCGGCATGCACCCGCCCAAAATTGCAACCCGTCGCTGTGCTGCAGCGGCCATCTGGTTGGGAAACAACAGGCCAAGCGGTTCCAGCATCACGTCCGCCAGCAGAGAAGGGGGGATGCAGAAATGCCGGGGAGGAGGAACGCGGTTGGGGTGGTCGGATGCGCGGGATGGGAGCGGTGGTTCCAGTGAGGCCACAGCTCTGCTCCGCGGCTCCCGAACCCCCTCCCCGATGGCAGGTTTCTGCCGGGAGAAGGTTTCCCTACGCCCATCTCTCACTGCACAGAAGCATTACGGTTTGCAAGGATTTCCCCCTCATAAATTAGTATCTTCCAGCTGTTTCCTTCCACATAAAATCTCTTCTATTTCTTCTCTTATTGCTTTATATAAACAAACATGAGAGCGGCTCCTTCTAAATAAAGTTATTTGTCTACGTAAATTAATATATCATATTCTCTCCTGAAATATAGAGAGCTATTTGTCTCTAGAGAAATCATGTTGAGTGACATAGTATAACCCTATTCATTTGCATATGCAGATATGTCTAATTATTCAACTTGCAATTAAAGGCTTGTGTGTCAGCAAATGAGACTAATTAGAATCATAGAATCATGGAATCGTTTAGGTTGGAAAAGCCCTCCAAGATCATCAAGTCCAACTGTTCCCCCAGCACTGCCAAGCCCACCACTAAACCGTGTCCCCAAGTGTCACATCTTTTAAATCCCCCCAGGGACAGTGATTCCACCACTGCCCTGGGCAGCCTGTGCCAGGGTTGGATATCCATTTCAGTGAGGTAATTTTCCCTAATATCCAATCTAAACCTTCCCTTGGTGAATTTGAGGCTGTTTCCTCTTGTCCTGTTGCTTGTTACCTGGGAGAAGAGACTGCCCCCCACCCGGCTACAACCTCCTTCCGGGGGGGTTGTAGAGACCAGTAGGGTCTGACATTATAAGCAAGAATAACATGAGGGAGATGCTTAAATGATGATCCCCAAAATTTTTAATAGCCCTTTTTCCCAGTTACCCGAAGGAAGGCAGCGAGACACCTTCCATGAGTATCAGACCCACTTTCACACTGTAAAGGCTGAAAAAGAAGAGTTCAAGCTCTGCTCTCACTGCTGTCATCCTCAAAAGCCACCTCACGTGCCACATCTCCACAGTGTGACACTTGGCCATCACCACACCAGCCCAGGTGCCTGCAGGGCCTCTGTTCCTCCCTCCTGTAATTGCCCCAGGTTACTCATCCAGCTCAAAATCAGAAGCGAATCCTGGAACTGATTGAATTAGAGACAAAACTATTTGGATTTGGGAATTGCTAAAACAATGCTTTGGGGGGTTTTCTTCAGGAATTCTGGCTAGATTTGATAGATTGTGTTGGGAAACAATCCTCAGGTTGTTCATTGGATTGTTATTCACAGAGTGATATGAATAACATTTATCATGGTCACTCAGGACAATGTTTTCACAGTATGCACATTGCAAATCGAAATAAATGCATTTTCAGGTAACAAGTTTACTTTCAAAACTATATCAGTTCTGGTGGAGCCACAGACAATTTTTCACTGGTATAATACAGAGTTAAAAGGGGGAGTTATACTTAAGAAAAGTCAAAGTTATTTTATTTTTTTAATTTTCAAAACAACACCTCAGGTAGACACTTGAGCCACAATCCAGGAGTACAAACTGCTTCCCATTTCTGATGACGACCTTCCAATGAGAGAAATTATTCTCTGGATGTGCCTTGATTAAATTTGAAAATAAAATGGGATTTAAAATTAAAGAAAGGGAAATGAAACAGTATCAGCAGTACAAAACAGCAGCTTGTTCTGTTGTTTTTCTTTCCGTGAGAGGAAAAAAAGAAGAAAGAAAATTAATTTCTAATTAATCCAAATACGTGGGAAATTTTTTTTATTTATCTTTTGAATGGAGAGAGAAACACTGAGGGTAAAAAAGCATCTCTCTCCAGAAGCAGCTTCCTGAAAACATGTTTTATAATCATCATTCTCTGTTTTCTATCTGTTCTGTTATGTCAAGCGTGAAAAAGCACCAGTACAAAATTGTAGGAGCACTTTCTAGGTCCACAAACCTGGGTGCAAGAATTCAGGATCTGCAGCTTTTCGAGAGACTCGAGATCCCTCTTAGGAGCCCAAACAAGAGCTACATTTTCACAGGAACTCGAACTCATTTGCTCTAACCATGATGCTTAAAGGCATCTTTCAAAGTCCAGCAGCTCTGGGCACTCGGGGGCTTGAAATGTCCTTTTTGTTCTGTTTCTTTATTATCCAGTTTAGTGGGATCTCATCCATCACTCAGGTTCTTAATGTTTTTACAGTAATAGCTGGCCTTTTCCCTCTTTAACACATCTACTGTAAATTGAAATGATCAGACCACAAACAGGGCTGTTGGTCCTGGCCTGGCTCCTGTTGCCTCCTGCATCAGGCATCTGGCTGAAACACACAGGGGTTAAATCATTTTTAGCATCCAGGGATCGCTGACAGGAGTAAATAAGTATTATATAACCTTCCCCAAAAAGCATAACAAAATAATAAAGGGAAAATGAGGTTAAGTGAAACCATTTCAATAATGTTATAGGCCTGCTTTCAATCAATGAACGCTGGGAAATTCAATGTCTTCAGAGGCTGTGATTTCATTTGAGTTCCCTCCACTGCTGAACTTCTCTTCACAAAGCAATGAGTTAAAGACTTAGCAGTATGTTCCTAATACATCTAAAATGTACTTTTTGTGTTTAATATTCGCTGGAATGGTTGACTTTGCTGGGTTTGGTTATTGAGAGGAATAATAGTTTTCAGTTTCATTGAAGCATAAGATATAATTCCATTATCTTTTTTTTCTTTTTTTTTTTTTTGATAAAATAATCTGGGAGAAGTGGAGCAAAATGGGACAAGAAATGATTCTATAGACCCTGTTAATTATGCATCCATCATATAAAATAGCAATAATAGCATAATAATTTTTCATTAAATAGGGGCACGGGAATATTTGCAATCTCATACTGTCAAGTAAGAAATGGCTTTGAAAAAACCCACTTACTCTATTTCCATAATGCTAACTAATTTTGGAGCAATTAACACTAAATTTAGGTGCCTACTAAGTAGGAATTTGACAATTTTGCAGTTCTGAATAGGTCTGTGCATTGCTCTATACACATTAAGCCCAAATTCAGCCCTTGTAAGTCGAGGAACTTAAAAGTTAAGACACCTGCTCTAAATTTGGTACCTGAACTAGCAATATAGTTCAGGGACAGGGACCTCAGAGTTGTACTTTGCCACCAAGCTGCTCTGTTTTCCAGCCCACATCTGGCTGCAGAACAGTTGCATCACCATATTTTAAATGAATATAATTGAAAGAGGTGCCATCCTATTCTGCCTGCAGGGAACAGCCTTTGAGCATTGATCTTAATTTCAGGTGGGTCAGGGTGGAAATGAACTAACTCCAGGAAATTACCAATATTTCATCTGAAATGCAAAGCTCCTGATGCCCAGGAAAGTATTCAGAGAGCAGGTTCAGAGAGCAGCAGGACTCTACAGTGAGGTGGAGCTTTTCTCTCAGCCTGCTTTCCTGTGAAACACACCACTTTTGAAGGTGGTCTCAATTATCACCAGCGTACTGGGTAACTCAGAGATACTTCAGCTTTTTCCTGTGTGAGTTTATCCCACGTGTCTGTTAAGGAATTCTGTGCCTCATGTAATGGGAAAATCCCCTTGCAGACACAGAGAGTTGTTTTCTCCTTCAGACAAAACCCAGCACTGTGTTGGGTTTCAGCAAAACAGACCCATCCTGCAAAATGCGGAACAGGAAGGTTTGGTCCTTGCAGAGGTCCAGCATTAGGAAGGGAAAGGGTTGCATGTGGAAAACACAGACCATTTGATAAAGAGCATGAGAAGATGGAAAGGAGCTGCTGCTGCTGCTGCTGCAGCTTTAAATTAAAATGCTGCATCAGCCAGTCCCTCAGGACGTGATAGAAATCTAATTAGTCAGACAATCTGGCACCAAATGTCCTAATTTCCCCAATCCATGTGGGATTTGTGTATTCTCTTATTCACTGCAGTTCTAAATTTCAACCTGAGCCTTTCTAACCCCTCTCTTTTTTCAGTGCAGACATGGGACTCCAGAGAAGGTGATCCCTATCAAAACCTAATTGTTTTTCATAAACCTTTAATTAATTAGACTCGGGCTCATGAAAGACACTTAAAATATTAACAGTTTGTTTGGAGACAAGTGCTGGGTGAGGATTGCTGCAGCGTGGTATTTTCGTAAGAAACCCAAATGTAATTAATGTGGGTGGGCTCGGTGTGGGGTCCGGAGGTGGCTGAGCTGGGAGTCCTCCCCAAAAGGCACTGGGAGCAGCACAAGGAGCATGACTGGGCTGGGCCATGGCCACAAGGATGGATGCAGTGTGGGTCCTCTGCTTCCAAGGGTTAAGGGCAGGAGCAGCCTCGGAGTGGTGGGTTTTAAGAAAACCTCCCAAAGGGCACCGGAGTCCCCCCAGGGGTGGCTATAGAGGGCACACTGAGGACAGCAGACTGGTGAGGCAATTAACCCTGTCCTAGGGGACCACCAGCTCCTGGAGCAAGGTGCTGAATTCCCCTGGCACCCTTGGAGAGTGAGGATGCTGGCTCACACAGGATTAAGCCATTCGGGAGTAACAGATTTGAATTTTTTTTTTCTTTCTTTTTTTTTTTTTTTTTTCAGAGCGGCTATGACCTGTCATGTCAAAGCTTTTTATTAAAGTCTCTTAATCCCCAGATTATCAGCACAATAGTTCCACAGGCCCATTCCAGATAAGGCAGGGCCCATTGTGGAGATGCACATTGGTGGAGTTTTAATCTGCAAATTATTGGCATGCAGGACCATGAGGGGCTGCTTTGCTGTGTTGCCCGTTGCGTCAAGGGGAATTGAATATTTATAAAGACGACTTCAAATGGGCCATGCACTGTATTCCTCCCACATATGTGCAATCCCCATGTGGCAGAGGGGCCCTGCTGAAAGAGGAAAAACCTGCCGTGCCACCACGACACACACGTGGAAGCCACACAGCCTGCATGGAGAGAAGGCGAGCAGGGACAGGGGAAGGGGCTGTCCCCTCCTCCAGACACCCCGTTTCAGCCACACAGAATACATGATTTGATTTTTTTTTAACAGAGAAATGACGAGAGTGGAAAGGCAGAGTTGATGATGGAAACTCCATTTCTTTCTTGAATACTGGGGGAGGACAGCGAACAGATAAAGTCCCTGACAGGGATCCTTCGCTGACACAAAATATGCCATGTGGAGTGAAGGCTTATGCTGTATACAAAACTAATTAGCAGTTACCTTCTAGATTCAAGAACAACTCAAGCATCTGTTTCCCTGAAGCGTTTTTTTAAAAAAAGACACGGCCCTCTTTAAAATAGCCTGACAGATTTTAAAATGTCACCTCTTGGGTCTGGGGGCTCCCAGAGGAGGTGCTGGTGAGCCCAGGAGAGACCATCCCCTCTGCAAGGCGTTCCCAGGCTCCCAGTGAGCTGCAGGGTGAAACAGGAGGTCCCCCTTGTTTCCCTGGAGGCGTTTGTACAAATACCTCGTTTCGTCTCACTGCAGAAGGCATCAAACAAAAATTAACATGGGAATGCTGTATAAACAGGTATCGGTTGGGAGCACTGCAAGTCTGAGTGGGTTGGGCTCAGCGACAGGGGGAGCAAAGCCCACGGCACTGAGCTGAACCTCTCCAGCTGCAGGAGGGAGGCAGGGTGTGCATATGTGTACGTATATATATACACACACATATATATATGTGTATATTCTGCAGATGACCAGCTCCTTCAGGTCTCCCAGCACAGATGTTGCTGCACAAGCACTCGAAGAGTGCCACGACCACTCATAAAGATCCCCCTCCTGAGATCCCAGCTCTGGGTCAGGCTGCAGCATCTGTCAGGGCAGATCAGTCTCAGCCCTCAGCAGCAACCTGAGACCTTCCCTGTCAGCAGATAAGGCCGAGGATAGCCCGGGACATGGCTTGGCTCTCAGCGTGTTATCTCCCGGTGCTCGCCAGGTGAGGATGTCGCTCGGTCGCCGGGGATCTGGCTCGGGATCTGCACACTTGGACTCAGCTCCAGCTCCGCCACAGCCTTCCCACACGACCTTGGGCCAGCTGCTTAGGTTTCCTCCATACCTGTTTCCCATCTGTCAGAAAATGACTGGGTATATTAAAGGGTTCCTGTGAAGATAAGTAAACTGTGAGGCCATTATTAGCTATTACACTGATAGGGCCCAAATGTTCCTATTTTCTGTAACAGCTCAAGAACTTAAGCAGGCACTAAAAGGCTTTGGGAAAATAAAGCTTTGCCTTTCTGGGGTCCTCTCTCAAAGGAGGTCGGTGTGGCTTCCTCTAGAGCCAGCTCTTCATGCATTTTATGAAATTGCAATGCCCTTATTTTCCCTAACAGCCTCCGTTCCAGCCAGTGAAATGGCCCCCAATAGCCTTTGGCTCATGGAAACCTTCCAATGTGCTTAATACTACCTGCAATGCCTGTATTAATCATAATGCACAGGTGCCAGAGCCTCTGGAGGGAAGGAGAGGGGAAAGAGGCTGGGTAATTTATCGCTATACAACCCCAGCAGGAGCGGTTGCATTAGTCCAAAAATTACTTTGCTTTCTGGTTCCCAAAGTTCTTGGGAGTATAAAACAGGAGAGAGGGTTATCTGTGAATCATCTGTCATCTCCAAAGCTTTTGGCTACAACCTTTTGGTGACTTGTGGAAAAAAAATTATAAATATAGTGCGGGGGTGGGGGAAGTGACTAATTGAGTGCAATAATTAAACACAGCTCCCAAAAAAAGCTGAGTATGTTTCTTCAGCCATCAGCACCCTGACTGAGGGGTGGGAATGTCACCAGGATTTGCCAGGGATCAGTTACTGCAGAGAAACAGTGTCAGGGCAATCAGTACCTGGCAGGATGAAACAGAGCATTTTCACGTGATGCATTCAATGTTCAGACCTGGGCAGTGGAGCTGACACAGGCTCTTGTTGTTACCCTGTTTGGAGGAAGCCAAAATAAAGGAGGGTTTAGTGCTGTGAGGAAATGTAAGGCAAGGACTAACACCAGCAGCCAAAGTCAGAGCATCAAGTGTTCACCTGGGCCACCGGATTTGCAGGCAAGGCCACCAGCTTCCCCCAGACATGCAAGTGCAATAAATAAAACTGGTACCCAGCCTGGAAAACTTCTGCTCCAGCCAATAATATTTGCAGGATAAAGCACCCGCATCAGTATATCCTATGTGCCAAACAGAACCATTTGTCTCCACTTCTTCCCCCTCTGGCTCCATTAATAAAGGCAACCCAAGAACGCTGAGCGCATTTCCCTCCAGAAATCTCCCCAAACTTTTGACATTTGGAATCACACAAGGCAGCTGCACCGTGAGATAAAGTTAAATGATGTATTTGGGAACGGCTCAGTTCGGAAGGTTGCATCTTTCACAGGAGCCTGGCGCCAAAATCCGCGTTGTGTTCCTTAGAAGTGGAATAACTCTCCCTCCCGGATTACATGTATTGATGAACCCACTCGAAAGAGGGCTGGATTTCTGTATGGCACAGTGCTTTCTTTTCCTGACACATGGATCCATCTGCCAACATCACGGACCTAATTAGTACTCTCTTATTTCCATTCACCGGCGAGCAAGCATGTGGCATCTTTCCACGAGCCCATAAATCCTCTCTCGACGCAGACATGCACCATATTGTGATGGGTGGGATAGAACCCCGGTGAAACTGGCAGTTGCAGTTGCCTTTCCATTGAGGATTAGTGTCATGATAGCCAAAACAAGAGAGACCATCACCCAAAACACAGCCTGGCACAGGAAGGCTGGGGATGTTCCGAGTTTCCCAGCCCTCAGCCACCGCGTCCCCATCCCCTAAGGGTCACACACACACTGCTCCTGGGTCAGTACAGTTGTTTGCAGGGCCACTGTTGAGACTGGATTTGTGTAATGGTTAAGAAAATCCAGTATAGAGACTTAGTCATAAAGACAGATGAGGTGTGTGCTATATTAATATAGCACAATGTGAGAGCCAGGAGAAAGAAATGGCAGGGCCAGGATGAACCCTGGAGATCCAGCTCTGAGAAGGGAGAATTAGGAAGACCCTCAAGTAAAACACAAAGGGAGCAGAGGCCCACCTGCCTTCAGGTCTGCTCCAAAGAGAACAACACACATCCCCTCCCAGACCTGGCCAGCCCTGCAGGTCAGAAATATTGTGAGAATATGCACTCGAGATTATTGCTCTTCCCATGCTGGGGAGAGTTATTTGGAGTCTCCTGCTGGTGTTAAATTAAATTACCCATATAAATAGCACTGGAGGTGATGGACAATAGATCCCACTGCTTTGCAAGCAGGCTGCTACAATGGGCTGAAAGGTAGAGCTAATGTAACATGCCCTAAGAGGCACCTATTTAAGTTACATCTCATCAGACTTCCTCCTGGTGTAAGTTACTTTAGAGTCCTTCCCTCTACAATGATATCCAACTTCTGCTGAGTAAGAGCCAAACCTACCAAACACATAATGACTTAGTAGCAAAGGGCCTTAATTATTCTTACAGTATTATTTTTGGGGTTTCCACTACTTTTTCTATAAATCTATTTGAGTGTCTCTGTATTAAAATTTCCAACATTTTCAAATATTGTTTCTTATATATATAAAAAATACCTGCTCAACAATTTTTTTTTTCTTAAATATCCATCTTACTTTGCAAGGTTACTCCCTACTGTTCCTTTCTGACATTAAAACAAGAAGTTAAAACAAGTGAGAGAATGAATTTTCCCTCAGGGAAGCTAACAAAATTCACATCCCAGCAAGCAGCATCTCAGGGACCAGTGATGCCAAACATGTACATATGATGTAAAATGCTTGAAATTAGGAATATATATAGTGTTCAAAAAATAGCAACAGCAAAAGGTTTGGCAGTTCTGTTTAACAGGGCTATGGGTGTCATTACTGGATTAGTACCAACAAAAGAAAAGCACAGATAGGATGAGAGTTAAAACTGGAGGCTTATATTTTTTAAAACCAGAATCTCTCTAAGCCAAATTAACCCCTGATGTAAGCCCACTAAAATTGGTGGTGCTACCAGGCAACCAAAGATAACCTGGCTCTTCTGCTTTGTTTTCTACTTATTTTAGAGGAGAAAATAAGTATTAGAGGAGGCTCTTTTTAGGGTGCTGGCCGAGAGAGAGAGAGAGAGAGAGTGAGGACTAATAGTCAAGTCAAGGCTGTAAAGTGCTGCATTGCTGTGAAGTATTTAATTCAGATCCTTTTTTGTGTTTCTGGGGATGTTCCCTGAGCTGGATACAAGAAAAAAGGTAAAGTGCAGCCCAAAAATTACAGTGATGTAAAAAATTAGGGGCAAAAAAGAAAAGGAAAAAAAAAAAAAGACAAGAAAATGAAACAGCAAAAACCTATCAGAGAGTGTGAAATTCACCTGGATCCCTCCTAAGGGTTTGCACATTTGTGTGATTAGAGTCATATTTATAGGAAAATCTTGTCACTGCTCCTCACACTCGGTGGGGCTGTAAAACACGTCACTGCTGCTCTCAGTTTCTGGGAGAGCTGCTGAAAACAGGAAAATGTGGGCAGGAGGGACAAAACCTGTGGTGCAGGGGGGTCCAATGGGTTGCTCAAGGGGCACTTTGCTGGAATAACACAAGCCAAAACCCTTTTTTGGATGCCACTCCAGAGGCTTTGCTCACCATCAGGGGAGGAAACTGGTAAAGGAGAACACTCTCATTTTGCCTCTGGCCATGATGTGCAGTGCCAAAGTACCTCCAGGGCCCAGAGAAGCATCCCCTTTCTCACCTAAAGGATCCTGAATAATGCACAAGACTAGGATTTCCTCCTGGCTTCATCCTGTAAGAAAACAGCTGGCATTAAAAGTAACAAACAAACAAGCAAACAAAGGCTCCATTAAAACCTGACATCCTCAATAGCAGGACCTTGCTCAGTTGTCAACTTAAAAATCCCAGTGATCTCCAAAAGATCTATAAAATACAGTAATTGTAATTGCTGCAAGCAGTGACAGCCCAAGCACTTTGTGTGCTGCTCAAGGAACAAGTGGTCACATGAATAAAGAGGAGAGGGAGAGAGAACCACAGGGAGTGGGAGAAGAGGTAAAGAGGCAAAACGAAAGAGAAGAACCCAAATCTGTGCTGTCAGTCTTTTTCTGCGCACCTAAATTGATATTTGATTTTAGAGCATATCATAACGTACCATTGGCAGATCTATTTTTCTTGCAGGGCTGTCCAGTTTTATAGATTTCAGGTTGCCAGTGCTGCGCTGTGAAACCTCACCCAACCCATTTTCCCCAGGAGGACCTCCTCAGGCAAAAATGGGGATATTTCTTTTTCCAGTTGTCATAGGAATGCGTTAGGCATCTAATATATATATATATATATATACATATACAAAAAAAAAAAAGAAAAAAAAGAAAAAAAAAAAAGACATGCAGAAAACAGCCAGAGCCCTGAACCAAAGATAAAAGCCTAAACAAGTGCAGTGAAGTGTAAGGTTAAATGGAGAGAGAGGGAAAAGCCATTAGGGACAGCAGAGCTTTGGAAAAGTGTAGGAGTAATTCTTAAGGAGAAAGGGGTGGTGAGGTGTATCTAAAAGACAAAGAAACAGAAATCAGAAAAACATGGAAAGCTATTGTTGGAGCTCAAGACAATACCAATTACTTTACCCAGTCAAAATTGACTCTGGCAGAGATGTCTGGTCTGAAGCAGGATGGTATTTCTGACTGTATACTCCTTTCAAGCCCTGGCTGCCTGAACACAAACAGAAGCAACGTTGTCACCACAAAAATAATAAAACAAGCAATCGTTCTGTTGGCTTGTCACATATTACAGCTAATTATTTAATTACTCCAATTTAAAATTTTACTAGATTCAGCATCAAAGCATAAAAATCTAGTGATTGCAGTGTCAGAAAGGAATAATATAATTAACGTATTTAGTACTAACATATTAAACTGTTGATTGCACTGCATTAATCAGCAGAGATGATGTGATACATGGAAGCTGTATGAAATACATGCCTGTATGGGACTGGGCTGTCTTCCTCCCCATCCCACCACTTACTCATCCATGGGGTGGGAGGTGCTGGTGGAGGAGGGGAAGAGGAGAGAGGCAGACCCATTTCTCCTGCAAGTGTTTGTGGAGGCAAGCTGGAGATGAGCTGATGGCATCACCACAGAGGGACACGCTGAGCACAAGGCTCTGCAACATCTCCACAATCAGGTCCAAGCACAGATGACAAATTTGGGGACACAGACCTGAGCCCACAGACCTCAGCTTCACACTGTTTCTCCCACAGAGACACATACTCCAGACAGAAGCATTTAAATTAATCAGGTTTTAATTTCCAGAGTTACTCGCAACACACCAAATTTAGGAGCGGCTGGGGAGTCGAATTCTTGAGGCCCTTTATTTTTATAGTGCTTTCCAAAGTAGGCTAGCTGGTCACCAGGCAATTAGAAGTAGAGAAATTGTTTCTGCCTGACATAACCAAACACCATCTATTTTTTCCCTCCATGGCTCCAGAGCCAGGCAGCCAACAGAGGGGGCAGGAATTCCCAAGCAGTGCCACATGCCTGGGCTCTGCCATCCCCTCAGCTGTTTGATTGCTGATCATGCTGGCACACAAACCAGGAGGCAGCAAAAGGTGCCAGCCTTGGAGGAATAATGTGCTCTGAACTCCCTTCCCCTGCAACAGGACACAGCTCAGCTCTTCCTCGAAGGACTCTACTCCAAATGTGAGCCGTGACCTGAAAATATGAAAATGAACCAAGACACCAGTGAAGACAAGGCCAGTCTGGAAAGAAGGTTGTGAAACAGCAAAAAAGGATAAGGGTTTATATTTTTGATCTTAAGCCCTTCTACAAAATAATTCCCTGGTCAAAAAGGGAAAAGATATTAGGTAAAAATATATTCTGTGAGACATACAGACAAAACCAGACATACATGTCTAATAATTACAAATTGCACCAATTCATTTTTTCCAGATTAGTTTCTGTCTGAAATGAAACACTGTATATTCCCTTTTCTCCCTCAGAAAGCACAGGGTCTGTTTGCCTTTCTTATGGGACAAGTCACGTTCTCCAGCATCCTACAAACCCATGCCCAAAGCAGAAATGCTCCCTGCACCCATCCAATTTCCAGACCCACATCTATCCACGTGCACTTTGCTCTCCAGCCACGCCTGGGATAGCTCCGTCAGCGGATTTTTTTATGGTAGACCTGTTTCTTTATCCCACCTGAAAATGCCATTTTATTATAGCTTTATCTTAAAGCTGTAGATTTTCCTTAGTGTTCACATCACAGCCAGGTTTGAGCTTCCCAGTGTGCTGCTTTTTTTAGGGACGAGTTGAGACGCCGAACAAACTTTGCAGGGTTTCCCAACAGCAAGTGAGGGATGCACGTGGACAGCAGAGGGGCACATCCAGCTGATCCCAGCTGCTAAATTCCACACTGCCCCAGCTGCCTGTGGCTTCTCATCCACACATAAACGAGGCATTGTTGCAAGACCAGCACAAACTGTATTCTTCAAATTAAAAGAAATAATTTGCTTAGGTTTTTTTTTTTCCTCACCAAATAACAGAATTCAAATATATTATTTGAAAAATTACATTTTCGTTTTCCACCTCACTGCGTCCAATGATTGTGGTGTGATTATTAAACACTTCATAAATAATAATGTGACATTTTTAGATTGTGTGTCTGATTAAGCAGCCATTCTTCTCTCCCTGACTGCAGCCATGGACAGATGAGATTGCTGCAGACACAGCAATCTTTGTGGCTCCTTCCCTGGGGATCAGGGATCAGAAGTCACCCCATAACCCAATTAAATCCAAGCAGATATGAGCTGATCACTTCGGGCCAGCTCCAAAATTCACATCCATGGATGGAGCATCTTGGCATGAACTTCTCTGAATGGCAGCTCTGATCCATGAGCAGAGCTCAGTGCATTTTCTAGGGAGGATATTTTATATAATGAGTCACTTTCTCTGCAGTGGGTAATGATTTTACTCAATTATGGTTCAGTATTAAGAAGCCTGCTCTAAGAGCAAGCAAGCAGTTCCAGATGAAGGCAGAACTAAATCCAGGGAACTGAAATATAAGAGAAGACAGGTTTCATCCAAAAGCAAATAAGTGAACCTGAGAGATAAATACTCTCTCAATGAGGGCTCAGAGTCCTTTGAGGATCAGCGTGTCACGGAGACCCTCCTCAAAAAGTTTACTACCCCTTTTCACAGGGAAAAAAAATTTAGTAAAGAAACTTATTAAATAAAGAGCCAAAATCCAATGTCTTTTATCCCTTGGTTATTCCAGTGCCTGAGATGCAGCTGTGCCTCTCAGAGCTGTCATACAGAGCAGTGCAGATGTCAGTGAAAGGGACCATCTCCTAACCCAAATTTTCTCTTTTTTTCCTGAGCACAATCACCATTTCAGAAAAAAAATGACCAAAGAAAGCAGCCCCTCTCTGTAAACCCTCCCAGCCATCTGTCTGGATATTACTGACCTTTAATATTATGCAGGCGGGAGGTGGAAAGGACGGGATAAGGAGTTGGGGTGGGGGGAGGGTTGGGAAGAGGTGTGGAAAAATGTCAGGGCTGTAACAATGACTTATTGCATTTGGATAATGCCTCTTCTTGTCCCGCTGCTAACATGGTAATCTCTCTCCACCTACTGCATGTCAATAATGCAATAACCTGCTCCCCGCCTGCACCAATGACACAACAGCCGCTCTCCGCTTTCAGCGGCACTGATGAATTCTAGAATTGCAACAGCTCAGATGGTCCATGCTAGCTCGTCCCTGCCTCCCACCCTCATTACATTTTAATTTCACTTTAAAGACAGTTGCTATCAAGCATTGTTTGGCTACAGCTTCTGTAAAATAAGCTCAGGCTGTGTTTGAACTCAGGAGGCTCCTCGGCTCAGCGCAGGTGTCGTTGTGTTTACTATCGGTGTGTTTGTGTATTCTCAATTGAAAAATTAAGGCAAGATTTGCCAAAGACTTAACTGGCCAACAGCTCAAGATATTCTCCAAAGAAGCTGCCCTGAGCTCAGCACTTCTGAAAAACTGTTACTCATTCTTCAGAGTATGGATGGCAGGTCAGATGCTCAGCTCACTGTCCCCACTGCAGCCTTCAGATCTGTGCCAGTTACACCAATCCATCAGTTATTGATTTATCAGTGTTGGTTTAAAGCATAAACATACACAAGTGCTCCCTACAGACACGTTAAGTAAAATTGATAGAATAACAACAGCTAAAAAATAGTTAAAGCTAATTTGACAGGATGGAAAAAAATATCTGAAAGCATAATCAAGTATGGTTAACATCAGAGAGCATATGGCAAAAAAATCTTGTAAGAGAATCCTTAATACTGCACTAGGCCTCACACCGTGATTAGTATCACCTACTCTGTATAGTCTAGCATGGATGGATTCAAGAAGAAGCTGATAATTTTCAGAAATGCTGCTCCCCGTAATGATAGAAGATGAGGTTTTGTGAGTTATGTTGAGAATTATTGGCAAAGGTTAGGTGATTTCCCACTGGTGCTGGAGGGAAAACATTGCTTGCAAATTACCAGCATTTGTCAGTACTAATATCACATCCCCCAGCAACCTCAACTGTCAACATTAATAGGTGTCTTTACAGCAAAAAGGGGTGACAATAGTCAGGCTTGATCAGACCTTGAAATGAGAAAAGGAGCATGATACAGAGAATAAAGACATGGAAATGTGCTTGCAGTGGCTCTTGCCTTAGCTCCCAACATCCCACCCGTAGCTGTGTGGGTGGCACTACTTACCACGCTCTGCCAATTATCACATTTGCTCCCCTGTTCACTCTCTTCCCCTCTCCCTCATTCTCTGGTTAGGTTTTGTTAAGCCTCTTCCATCCTATCTCTTTCCAGTGACTGCTCTGCTTTCACCTCTGTATCATTAGCCTGGTTTTTATTTTTCCTAGAAGAAAATGCAAGATGCTTTTCCAAGAAATGGACTCAAGGCAGGAAAGGTTTTCTGGTGCCTGGGTACTGTCAGGCCTTGGTTATTCTCCTGCCAGTCTCTTGTACAGCCCTTGAACTGGAAGTGACCTGGATCCCATGGGCTCCCACTGCTCCCCAGGAGGGGAGGTTGGTGATATGGGCCCAAGCCAATCTTCTGGTAACTTCTCTCCCTCCTGGGCACAGCAGCAACTTTATCTCTACCTTGCGGTATTTGCCTCTATTTAAACCTTGAAAGCTTTCAGTATTCCCTAAATGGCAGGGTTTGGATGACTCTGGGAAGCAGCCCAACACATAGACACGCTCACCTGGTCTGGAAGTGCAGAGTTTCAACAGCCTCCTCAGATAAAACCAACACAGACAGAGGTCTGTGCCCCTGGCAGGACAGGAATCATCGCTGGCGCTCAGCAATTAATTAGTGTTTTGTTCAGGAGTTGCTGAGGTATTTTCCCTCCTTGCTTTCCCTCTGTACATGTCATGGGAAAGGACCTGACAGCACTTGAAATTCATCTCTGGTGACCTGTCTATGTTTCAAGCAGGCAAAATAAACCATGACTTCACACTCTACGTCTTCATCCTCCAGGCTGCACAGCCCATGCAACTGGGGACACGGATCAGCTTTGTCCCTAAGTTAATGCACAGGCTGATGTGTGGTTTGGTACCCCAGCCCAGGAGAGCATGTAAAACACAGACATCTGCTCTCCTGAGCCTTTCAGCACCAGAGGTTGCCTTAATTTAGGTCGGCCACAACCAGAGATAAAAATCATTTCCATTCGGCTCCTCCTTCTGTCAAGCTGAATACAATATAGTTCACTTCTTCACCTTGCCTGGCCCCCGGGTGATTAACGTCAGCAAATGCAATCAGCCCGTGGCCAGGTCCTGCTCCCCATTAATGCAAAACGGGGGGAGGGCCTTGTGTGCTATCAGCACAAAAAGAGAGCCTCACCTTTTAATATGGTCATTCCTCACAGGGCTGCTGGTGATAAAAGAAGCAGATGGACAGCCCAGCCCTAGGCAGAGATAGGAGATTTCTGCTGATTTCTCAGGGAAAGAGAAAGGAAAGCAGTCAGTAAGCACCGCACACATCCTCAGCGGTGACCGCTTGTGGAGTAACGAGGCTCTGGCAGGGTCACAGCCTTTCCCATCCTAACTCCACTCTGTGTGTGTCGCTGCAATCTCTCCTGCTGCCACCCCCTCCCCACTGCAACACAGTCGCTCCCTCTGGAGCACTGGCTGAGTTTCCCAAGCAGGTCCCACTGCAGACCCTGCTGAGGGGTACAGTCCTTGGAAAAGGCAGAGGAAAGGGTCGCTGCTGGCACATGGCTCCCCGGAACGCTGCTAAATTTTGCAGTCTGGCTCATTTGAACATCCTACTTTTCCCGGAGGCAGGGTTATTAGTACCTCAGACATATTTTGAAGCAGGTTTTCCCACTGTTGCAGATGGCTAATACACCATGAAGCGCAGAATCAAAGGCCCAGACCAATTTCCCCCCCCTTCCCACCAGCAGTTAAATGCCAGGCTGACCATGTGGCATTCCTTGTCGCATAGAATCATAGAATGACCTGGGTTGGAAGGGACCTTAAAGCTTATCCAGTTCCAAACGCCCTGCCATGGGCAGGGACACTTCCATTAGACAGTTGCTCAGAGCTGCATCCAATCTGGCCTTGAACCTTTCCAGGGATGGGGCAGCCACAGCCTCTCTGGGCAACCTGTGCCAGTCTCTGCTCAGACAACTTCAAATGCAGATGCAAATGCTGATTCTGCCACAACCCTGCATCTGAAGGCCCAATCCACCATCAACGATAAAAAGCTTCTATCTGAGGAGTGTTTGGTTCTTGGATTGTGAAAACCCCTGATGTTGTCACTGAGCTACAAAAATTAGAGAAAGTGCCAGGTTTAATGCTAAATATCTCAATCTACCCCTGTTTGTGATATTACAGTTCTGTGACACAAGCCACCCACACAAGCACACATCCAGATAATCTAAGAACTAATGATCGTGTCTTTAACAACCTCATTCAACCTCTATAAAATGGGATACAAGTTTGGTTGCCCTTGGGACTGGACTGTGGGTGTCTCCTTGCAGCAGTATGGCTTGAAAAACTGTGCACATTTTGAAGACTTTTTTCCTTTAAACTATTTTATGTGATCCAAAGAGTTGTTGTTTTAAGGCAGATGAATTCATTATTCTCTTCAGATAACATTAAATGCTCAAATACATTTTTTTTCCCTTCTCCTTTCTTTCCCTACACCCTCCTCTTTGGCAAATAGGACTCCCAAGTCCCTTCTGATCACTGATAACATGGGCTTTCATACTCCCTCAGAACAAGTGAAATTTCTTTGACGTCTTAACTTTGCACAAATAGATTTTAATGAGGGAATATCACCTTGCCTTGAGCTAACTCTCTTCCTTTTCTCTTCCAAGGCTTTTGTAGTCACTTCCTTACAACTTACAGAACATTAAAGTTCAGCAAAGTGTTTGAACACCTCACACCATTTCCCCAGGAACTTCGTTTATTCGCTGCAGACTGTCGCAGGAGGGACACACTTTCAAAGATATGATGTAAATTAGGCAAAGAAAGAACATCTTCTGCAACCCTCCATTGTCCTGGCATGGTCTCTCCTGTCCTCCTGGGGGGGCTGCACGCAAAAGCACCTCCCACTGGGTGACAAACAGGGTGATGCTACTAATATAAATAAGACTGTGATGTCCTGGTGCTCACAAGGGCTGTGAAAAGTGTAGTGGTGCTCACAAGGGCTGTGAAGTGTAACTTGTGTAACAGGCACTTGTCAAAGGTATTGGGAGAGCACAATAAATGTGGAAGAGAATATCTAGGTACTTGCCAGAAGATGTATCAGTTCATGTTCAAACTTCACAGACTTAATGAAGACAACAGCCAGAGAGGACATCAGCCTCTAAGTTCTAAAATTGGAAGAGGACATTAATCCAGAGTTAGGAAATATTGATCCCATTGCCAAATTCCTCTCCATGCTCTTCCCAAAGCAGAGACAACACTCTGAGAAGCCAGGCATTTCCTATGCTGTCATTTCAAGAAATGTTCCTGGCCCAGAGAGACACCAAGGGATGGACCTTTCCCAGAACAGTTGCCCTCTGGGGTGGAGCGAAGTGTCCCTGTGAAAATGTGGCACAGCACTGAGATCCTGGGCAGACGTTCACTGAACCCATGAGTGGGATTCAGCTGTGCCCCTGCAAACTCTTCCCTTTGCTGCTAATTTACTGTAATTAAACCATATGTAAGACTCTTTCACTCTGTCAGAAGCGGAGACCTTCTGCTGCCCATATGCCAGAAAGGCAAATGAAGGGCAAAGCTGCCATGAAGAAGGCAAACTTTAACTTCTTGACTAAAGAATAGTAAAGACACCTTCCAAAATGTGCCTGCTGATGTTCAGATGTTTTGATAAACAAGATCCACAGTGAGGCACAAGGAGCCCCCAAGAACAGTTAAGAAACAGCAGGTGACCACAGGCTCTGCATTTCCAGCTCCCCTACAGTAGGAATGGGGTGTTATCAGCATCAGACTTTATCCCTGGCATGGGTTAGTTTGCTCAGGGCCAGTATTGTGCTAGGGCTGGCTCTGTCCCCAGCCTTTCACCTGTGAGGAAAGGGGACAACAGCTGTGGGAAGCTGGGAGACAGCCAGACCCTTCTCAGCGGTGCCCACTGAAGGACAAGAGGCAAGGGGGACAAACTGGAGCACAGGAAAGAAATTCTGTCGAAATGTGTGGCAAAAACAATTGCTGTGAGGGTGAAGGACAGGAGCCAGTTGCTCAGAAGGGTTGTGAGGACAAGGTGACCCAAGGAGGGCTGGACCAGATGATCTCCAAAAGTCTCCGGCACCTCAACCGTTCTGTGAGTTTGGGAGGTGAATTCATGGTGCTACGAAGGAAGGAGCCTGAATTCTGAGCGATTCAAACTGTCAAAACTGAGATTATTCCAATTTCTTAAAATACCAGAGAAAGGGGAGTTCTCATTTTACAGGCAATTTTTTTCTGCAGACTTGCCAGACAGGAGAGACGAATGTCTGCTGTTGTTGATCTAACTGCACTTCAACAAGTGCAACAACAAAAATCTAAATAAGCTCAAATCTTTCATGGAAGCGATGGTAAATTGTTAGTTGATGTGTTTTTTAAAATTGTATATATATAAATAAGGACAAGAACCTAGAGTTTAGCGCAATAGAAAAAGAAAGCTGATTCAGCAGAACAAGGCATAGTCATAAAAGATTTATTACGCTTTATCAGCAATATCCACAGTCTTTCTGTGATTAGAGTTGCATTGTGTGTAATTATCTTATAGAAATTCTGCTCTTTGATGTGCTTTATCCACCATGCTGAAATACACTTCAATTCTAGTGGGTTGTCATGGTTGACTGAAATTTACATTAATTCTTTTGGGTCTGCAGGGCCAGCCTGGTCTGTCACCAGCAAACTCTTCATAAATATTCATTTTATATATATATATATATATATATATGTAATTTTGTAATGTGACAGTTCTGGGCACTCTGGCCCCCAAAAAATAAGGGAAAACAGAGAGTCTTGACTTCCCAAGAGTGATCCTGAATTGGTATTTCGTAGTCCAGCCTTTCCTCCCTTTTACCATGAATTCGAGAATGATTGAAATGTTTACAGCAATTTACAAGCAGAGGTTCCACTCCGCTTTTAATTTAAAACATCCAAGCAAATTGAGGAAATTATTTCATCTCAGTTCATTAAGCCTGATTTTTGTCAATCAGAAAAATGTTCTCTTTTTGTTTTGCTTTTTAAAGTTCACTGATTTCTTCCTTGCCCCCCTCTGCCCATCAATGGCTTCTATCAGCCAGAAGAACTACAAGTGTTTGCAGGGCAACCTGTGTAAGATGCAAATGCTTAAAACTACCTTGGTTTTGTACCTGATTGTGCTTTTGTGGATTTCAGCATGGGGGCAGCAATCACCTTCAATGGGAGCAGAATCAATTTTCCTAATAATGCTCAGTACCATGCAGGAAGGGGAAAAAAACCTGGAGAGCAATGGGGGACAGAGGTTTACAGGGTTTGTGGATTTTTTATAAGCAGAGCTTATTTTTCTCCAATGTTTGATAACTAAATGGAGGCTTCTCTCATTAGTTATGTCCAAGTTATGTTCAGAATTGTAGATCTGTGCCATTTCAAGCAGCAAATACAGTTAAAGTGGATGTAGAAGATGTAACTGTGACTGTTTTGCATGAATCTCATCTCTGTCAGCTCTCTACAGATGTTGTTCTGTGGATACAATGTACTTTGCAATTCAGTATCTGATATATATCAGAAGAGAGAGAACTTTAAAACTTTTTCTTTTAAATTCAGAGGTAGAAAAGGGCACTGACCTAATGAGCAGAATCCATCATTACAAACTGAAAGGCCAGGCCACCAGTGGGTCTGGTCACTTCCCAGACCTAGAGAAGTTATAAGAAATCAGCAAGTGTTGTCCACAGAAACCAAACTGTGCCATCAAAGGCCAGCCCTTGTTTCTGCAGGAGCCTCTCTCATTCCCTTCAGCAGGACCAGAGGTGGATGCCCATTTACACCACTTGGCCAGGCTTCTTGTCCCAGTGTGTGATTCTCCATCACCAGTGGAACTCCAGCACCTTCCAGTTATGCAGCTTTGGAGCTTATTCCGCAGTCAAACCTCACCATCTGCAACATTTGCCCAACCTTTTCCTCTTAACTGCAGGGAACACTTCATCATCTACCCATTGATTTCTAAGGTGTACATTGAATTAGATTGGATTTCAGTCAGTTCAAGGAGGAAACAACATCCTCCATTACCAACTTGACCTGATCCTCACCTCTTTCCAGCCAGCCCTTCTGTGTTCATTACGTTCCTCTTTTCAGCTCTTCCTTTGACAGGTTTCCTGAGCAACACGAAATCATCAGCACCCTGTTAATTAGTTGGTGGCGATGGTGGTGTTGCTCACAAGATCTTGACTTGCTTGTGGGAGGGAGGGATTATAAATCCCATTTCCTAACCGTTCATCCTTGCTGCTTGTCGAAGAGGTGAGGGCTGAGGGATGGAAAAGCCATGAATGGGAGTGGGTTTGAGGAGGATGGACATAACTGTGCAGGCAGGTTTAGGGAGAGCAGACTCCAGCAAAACCCTCTGTGCCATTAGAGGAGAGATGAAATCAATCCATTTGAGTAAGAATTGAAACAAGTTAAGAGCTGTATGCTTATTAGCTCCTCACAGCCAAATAATCTGCCATTGAAAGCAGGCAGGGAAGAATATCAGAATGACTGTAAATAAACACAGATTGGTTTAATAGTATTAGAAACTCTCTTGAAGGCAGCTGTGTAGCTTAGAGCAGGTGGGTGCAACTCAACAGGGAGGCCTATCTCTAGGTAGGGACTTTGTTAAAGAGAAGAAAAAAAGGGGGGGGGGGGGGGGAGAAATTGAAATTCTGTTGTCAAGTAACATCACGCTTTAATTTCATGCCACATTATGACAATCTGGTCTGTGAGGCTCTCCCAGTGTGTGGCTGCAGAGCTGCTGTGTTACAGCTTGGGCTTGCAAAGCTGATAGGCCTGGGAGACCTGCAGCCCTCAGCTAATTGTAAACCCGATTAAGCAGCAGTGTGAAGAAGTTTGATTAATTCAATCTATCTCCATGCATCAAGACCAGAACCAGACGTGGCACGAGCCCCAGATCTTTGGAGTATCAAGGTCTTTGTTCTTCATGTTTAAAATGGAAATAATAATAAAAAAGAATTAAAATGAAGTATAAGAAAGTAATGAAATTATAACATTATGACACGAAGAAACATAAGTGACAATTCTACTTTCCTTACTAGAAAATCTCCAACCTTTCTGCCTTTAAAAAATAATGCATAAAAAACATTTCAATTAGCATCTTTATGTGCTTACCCAGATAAATTACCATACTAATAAACTTCTGATAGACTTTCAGGGGCTGCTCAACCGAGGGCTTCTGATCCTGCTGAATTCATGGTCTCTTGGACAGGATGGATTTGGACTTGATTAATTTTAGGTTTTTTCAGTTGCAAAGAAACTGGCAATTGCTCTCTTCTGAGTGCACGTGAGACAGGGAAAGAGGATGAAAGATGGACTATTCCTGCTAACTTGGCTGTCCTGGCTGAGCTTTGGGACACCACAGCACTGCACTCTGCACAGAGCAGTGCAATTTTGTGCCATTCCCCAGCAACACATTCAATTCAATTCTTGTACATGACTGATAAATGCTTATGATACTGCCTTTCACATCCCGAAATACTGGGAGATTGGTGAACAATACACACAACTTACGAAGTCATGTGTTTGAAGAGCAATTTTGACCAAGAAAAGTGTGCATATTCTTCAGGGACATTTTTTACTTTGCTTGTTTCTATTTGGAGACAACTGCAGCTGCACACGTTGGAATTATTTGGGCCTTTTTCCCCACTAGGCAGGGTCTTCAGACTTCATACGTTTCCAAGGAACTGAGGGATTTTTCCATGCTCAATTTGCAGAGAAAAGAGATATAGCTAGCCAAGTTGCTCTTAGCTGTTTCTTTTAGTGTCTTGCTACACACAGAAGCTAGTGGAGGAAATTGTTTAAGAGAGAATGAGACTCATTTCTGTGTCTCATGAGGGATCTGCACGTGTGCCTGAAGCTCCCTTTCCCTCTGTTACAGCCCACTGCATGTGCATCCACTTAGTCCCTACTGCATTGTGTGTTAATGGTGTGACTTGTAATGACACCAGTAACAGAGCCACACAAAGAGTAATATTAGATTATTTCTGTTATTCATCAGTATCACGGTTGGACAGAATCCTCTTAAATCTACCTAAAGTGGCTCCCCATGGATGATAGTGCTACCACCAAAAAATAATATATTATGCATACATGTACAGCCTCTCTGCTACCCACCAGCTGCTCTTTGTGTACCATTATAAAATACCTGCATGACCCTCCTAAACTGAATGAGATTTGATGGCAGAAGCTGAGCAACTGCAGTTCTCAGAAGCCTAAAATATTTCAGAAGCCTTCTCCCTCCTCTTCCTTTTCTCCCCCACCAGCAAACGTAGAGGACTTCCCAGGCCCCACCACACTCCTGGAATGCATTCTCTCAAAAAAACCCACTGAACCTCAAATTATTATTCCATGGTGAGAAAAGCAGTGAACAGTGGAAAATGACAGTTTACCCAAATGGAGGTGAAAATGCACTTTCTGCTGTACTTAAAAGAAATAACAGCTTTCAGCAAAGATCTAAATCCTAGCAACAAGCACTACATAAATGTAAAAAGGTCATCTCTTTTGTTAGAGAAAGGTTACTTTGCTGAACACATGCTTTAAAAAAAAAATAATCTACTAAAGGAAGTTAAGCTTGGTAACATTTCTGTTGTATTTGCACATGGAGAGAGCAGACCTGTGCACTTCATTTCAGGGCAAGAATGTGAAGGACGGTTGGTTATAATAAACAATTTTATTCTTTGAGAGATTCAAGGAAGAGAATCTGTGTTTCAAACAAATGGCCATTTAAAAACAGAATTTGGGCTCTGCTGAGCAAAGCCCTCAATGCCAGCTATGAATTCACCTGTATGGCAATAGAGAGGGACCTTACCTGCCCTGCTAAGAATGGCCAGAACGGTAAGTGCTCCTGCACCCCTGATGCAATCATGCAACTTTTTGCTTTGCCCTTCTTCTCCTCGGCTGCAAAAATGCTTGGAGTAAAACTCTGGTTCCTGTAAAGAACACAGCAAAGCCCCCTTTGCCTTCAAAAGAGAGAGGGGATCCCCAAGTTTAGGAGATGGCAGGCTCCAAGCCAAGAAATTCCTGTTTGAACAATCAGGCAAGGGGTATGGAGAGAAACAAAGGCACAGAGGGCTGATCTGCATAAATCCTTATTAAGCAGGAAAGTACATAAGAATATGTTTAATTTTTCTCCTAGTCAATAAAGTAAGAGACTCTGCAAGCCAGACTGGGTAAGCTGCTGTTCAGAAAGAATCGTCACAAGAAACAGAGAGGAATAAGATGATGAAGCCAAATGTTGAGGGGAGAAAGGAGGGAATACATAGCAGCAAGTCTGTCAGAAATGCCCAGAAAGTCTCAGTCCTGCAAAGGGTACAAAAGAGAATACAAGAAGTTATGGGCTGCATGAAACAAGGACTCCAAAACACTTGAGTCTGATGCAGAAGGAGGTTGGTGGGGAAAAAATGTCCCCAAGGTTTATTATCTTGGTCTAGATCCATTAATTCTTATGTGATTCAGTACAACACCTTCTTTCCTTGACCAAGATCCACCTCCAAGAGAGCAAGTGTTTAGAAATGACCATGTCTAAACAGACACATACGACAATGGCCTGGGTTTTTTCTCTAGGTGTCCTCTTGCCTTTGGGTGACACTGCCCTACTGAAATCCTGTTGACTTTGCTGGGAGCAAGGATGTATTTCTGTGGAAATACAAAGAGTTACCTTCAGAGCCATTAAAAGAAAGAGGAGAGAAATCTCTGGTCAATAAGAAGCTAAGCCTAGGAAAATAAAAATGCAATTCTCTGTCACCTTGGAAAGATCAACATCATTTGTCATGTGGTGTTTATTCAGCAGAACAACAACTGCATTTGTGCTTTTGAAGGGAAATGAAAGGGGAAAGTAGCAGGAGGGGGGTATGAGGGAGATCTGAGCACAGGAATGTACTGCCACTCCAGCCTGCTATCATTAAACCACATCAGAACTTCATAATCATGGTGTTTAATTAAACAACAGAGGCATGGGTTTATGCATTAATAATGAGGCCTAGCACTTTAGCATGTCAGGCTAAATACAGTTTTAAATTAATAATGTAGCACCACAGCATTAGTGAGAAAATGAAATCTTATTAACAACTTAATAAAGTCCCTTATTTGCTAAAGTTCCAGCTCTCAGGGAACAGCATTATAGCAAAGCATTTGCGTCCCTTAAGGGGGCAGATGGGAGGAGGTGCTGCTTTCTCACACCCTCCATAATTCCATTATATATAGATCACATAGTCACTAAATACTGCCTGGTGTCTGCCAAATGACGCCGTATGTTGCTTCTAAACCTGGGTGTGACACGCTGGGTAATCTGCACACACTTTTTTTATACACTACAGGAGGACATCGACTCCCTTTTTTCCTGGTACTGTCCCATCTTACCAGGCAGCACTGGAGAGCAAGCATGGGAGAAAGCACTATCCACCACATCAGAGCTTTGCAATCCTTTGTGTACGATCCTCTCATGGCCCAGGACTGCAAACACTGCTATTTTGAAGATGAGGAGCTGAAGCACAGGCAGCAGCTGAGAGCATGAGAAATAGCAGAAAGCAATTGATTTACTGTGGCTTCCAGGGTTACCAGCCATCAGCTGATCCCTTATAACTGTCTCTATAACATTCTTGGACCACTCTTCAGTTCAGGGTGGTTTATTTTTGGAACAAACTGAGAGTGCACATGATGAGGTACTCCAGCTCTGCTGACAGGAGCCACTAGTTAAGCCACAGAAGCTCTAGCACTTTAAAACGAGGGTTTCACAAGTTTTTAGCTTCTTGATTCCCACTGATTTCATGGACCTGGGTCACCTCATGCACAAAATGAATCAGTAAAAGACTAAAGGCTGGAGCCTCATCTGCTCAGGCCTACAGCAAAACCTGAAGCTCAGAGCCAGGTTTCCACTTGTCCAGGTGTTTGACACAGATTTATCGACCAAATTGCCTTAAACCCAGAGAAACTGTTCTTTTCCCTCTCCTCTACTGGAGGTCAGCAACTCTGCCACCCAAGTGAGGGATCTGACTCCACAGGCTTGAAAGTTCCATCTGAGCTCATTTGCAGAGGAAACAAAGAACAGGCTGCAGGATCATAATGAAATGAGTAATGTGGGGACAAGATCCAAAGTCAATGAGCTGACTTGAAATAGCTGAGCAGCAAGGCCGTGGAGAACTGACAACAGCCAAGCCACAACCAGCCACGGCCACGAAATTCGAGAGATCATTTAAAAAGATGAATGGAGACAGGAGCAGACAACAAAGGTTGGACGTGAGATTCTCATTGTGCCCTTTTTAAACTCAGGGTCCAGCTCTCTGGAATGAGGAGGCAGATGGGGCAGAATGATCCCTGCAGCTCTCACAGGAGAGCTCAAAGTGGGGAGCAGATCTCCTTGCAAAGCCTGTGTGCACTGGGAGCCCTGATCTTCATGCAAACTCACCTGTCCATTCACCTGCTCCTTCAGAGACCCAGGGATGTGGGTTTCATTTGGAAACCACAGAGTTCATGGGAAGCAGCAGCTTGCGCACACTGTGCAAATGAAAAGTCTGGGACATAAAAATCACCTTGGTGTGCCTTGTCTTCCATCTCCTCTGTTAAATAATAAATAGAAACCTAATGGAACTGAGTGCGACTGCAGGATGCAGTGTAAGTGAAGCCAGAGTAGACCTGCATGTTCCCCCTTACTTCATCATCACTGAGTAAATGGGTCACTGGTGAATGAGACCTAAGTAAATCTCCATCCTTTTTATTCTGTCTTTGTACTCAACCTACTGCAAGGGGATGTGGCTCAAACTCACATACCCCTGCTACAAAACACTAAACAGAAATATTGCAAATGATCTTATCAAAACCCCTTATGTTTCTACTCTGAGCTCAAGAAAACTTCGGGAAACGAAGTTTTTCATTCCAGAAATCCTTCATTTGGTTTTTAATTGTGCAATGGGTTGTCTTGGGATCTGGTCTTTTTCTCCCCCTTTTTTTTTAATTTTCTATTTATTAATATTTAATCTCTGCACAGTGCAGAAGAAAATCATTTCTGCAATAACATCAGAATGGGAGGGTTAGAAATCAATAGCCAAGCTCTCACAAGACACATTCAATCCCTTCTTAATCCATTTTCGACTGCTCCCTTGCCTTATTAGAACAGCCAAGTTTTCCCTCACTTGGGATGGGATATTCACATTGTAGGAGAGAACTGAAAGCTCCCAGAGAATCAGAAACCTCCTGAAAAGCAGGAAAGAGAACGAAGCTTTTGTGTTTGGGGCAGAAGCCTAGACATCATCCTGCACCCAGATCCCTATTCTAAAAACCTTCTGATAGAAAGCCTGGCCCCATTTCTGTGACTCGTGACACATCCTGCATCCACTGGCAGACCTGACCCACTGGAACATCTTTCCCTTTTAGTTTTTCTCCAAGGCCAGATGTCACATTCAGATCTCTCAAGCTTCTCAGGCATCACCTTCTCTTCTCATGGGTCAGTTCTGCAGAGGTGTAAGAACCAAACAGAGCACTCAATGGGAGAAGCCACTGTCTGAGAAAGTCAGTGAGCAGAAAAATCCCCTGCACCTCTTTGATGCCTCCAAGGCTTAAGGATGTGACAACATGGACTGGTTATTATGCTTGAGCACAGAAACCAAAGCCAGCCTGACCATGCACATCCCACCAGCCACAATATGACTACACAGTCCTTCAGCTCTGAACAGTCAACCCCTTCTCCTGCATCCGACAGCTTCCATCAGCACTTTCTTCTTGGCAAACCAGGCAGCTGTGTGTTGGTGTTGTGCAGCCCCTATGCCAGGAGAGGACCACAGCCCAGGTAACTCCTTTGCTTTGGCTGGGAAAGGGATCCCAGCTGCTCCTTGCTCCCAGCTGCAGAGTGACCACGATGAACATTGATTTCATAAGAGAATGGTGAAGAACATTCAGCCTTTTTTACTGGGTTATGAAAGGACTGTGCCTGGCACTTGGTTTTGTTTCATTAAAGGAAGGCAACATCTTTGTACTCTAAGGGAGAAGTTGCTGCCTTCTCTTCAGAGGTTGCATGTTCTGGGATACAGCCCCACATATCCAAACTTTCCCTGAAAATACCTGATTACTTTCTCCTCTCTGTGCACCCTTTCCCTCAGAAGAAGCAGTGGTGAGAGCTGTGCAGGTAGCACAGGGTGCAGTCAAACCTAAGGGTCCTCCACACATTTCTGGCTACCATAATGAACTTTGTCCTAGTGCCAAAGGGCTGGCAGTCTCAGGGGACTGGGGAGGGAGAATAGGAGAAAGAGACTGGGATTTGAGAGAAGCAAGAACTGTACATCCAGTTTCAACACCCAATATCCCATCCACAAGCTTGAGGTGGAGCTAGATGGGAAAGAGAGGATGATGCCCTCTTGTTCTTGTAAGGGGCAGGGGTTGCTGCAGCCCTGTGCCCAGGCAGCACATCCGAGGCTGCTGGAGGTACACTCCTCCCCACCCCGAGGCGTGTGCGAATTCCTCCCCTCTACCTGCGGGCAGGGGCTGCTTCCCCGGCTCCATCCGAGTCACCGCCTGTCTCCGAGCCCGGCTGATGCAAGAAGAGACTTTGCCAGCAGAGGGAACTGCAGACCAGACAATCGCTCCTTCCCTGCTGAAACACTCGCCGAATCCCGTAGCCACTCTGACTCTCTTCTCTCCTGCCTGGAACAGAGATGTTTCAGGCACCTCTGCCAGTGCTTTCCACCACCTTGCTGCTGGTTGATTTGGTTATTGAGGGCTGTGTGTGTCTGGGGACTGCTAAAGAAATCAATTCAAACAAGAAACCAATTGAAAACTCTGTCTACTAGATCAAAAAAAAAAAAAAAAAATAAAATAAAATCTGCAAATTCCTATACCTATCTTCTTGCTGCCATCTAGTGAAGGGGAAAAAGTATGACTGAGTGACATCAGCAGAGCAAAACCTATCCTAAAGGCTCGTACTTGTTTAACAAACCCTTACTTCCAATAAGCTACTTTAATATAACCTTCGAAGTTGCAAGAAAGTCTTTTCCATCCCTTTTGGAAGCCTTCTTCGTAAAGTGTGCACATAGCTCTGCTGGTGCAGGCTTTTCTTCATCACTTGTCTGAAGAGCAGCCCAATATTGAAGATTCTGTTTTACTGAAACTCTTCAGGCTGCTCTTAAAAGCTGTAGGAGCTGTGGTAGAATCAGACAGTTGTAGAAGCCTTTTATATTAGCATAAATACACAATTAGTATAGGAGGATCTTAAGCACAGACTCTACAAGCTCACCTCATCTCTCAGGCAGGTTTGGTAATCAGAATCAAACTCCTTGCTAGGACCTGAGTGAGCTTCAGGTAGGACTGAGAACAGAAGTCTTGTATCCAGAGCCCTGTGCCTTAGCCCAAGATAAAATAAAAATGGTGTGTTCCTGCATCACTGAGGGATTTTTGGGAGGAAAGTCTCAGCTGTGTGATAGACAAGTGATGGACAAGAAGTCAGCAGTTAGTCACTAACACTTCAGCAGCTCCAGCTCTTGCACTCCTGTCATGCTTCCAGGTGACAGCCATGAGCCCTGGCTAGTCCAGACCTGGGTGTTTGGCCTCACACCTGCCAGACTGAGCTCTGCTGCTTTCCCTGCCTCGAGTTTCTGCTTCTCCCTACCGACCATTTCCAAAAAGCCAGAACCAGCACAGCATTGCCACAGCTTGCGGGGTTTTTTTTTCTACCTGTTTATTCTTGTTGATTTGCTATTATTACACCTGAGGGAAAAAGTATTCACTCACCACTTCCATCAGTTTCAATGAACTTCCAGTAGAGTAACTCTGCTCATCCCACCATCCTTTTTTACTCAGCGGAACATGATCCATTCACGCATTTGGATACTTTAACGCCTCTCCACTTTCCGCTCTCCTTGTGTTTGCCTGAACCCAAAGCCTGGCGAGCCTGCAGCAGTGAGAGCTGCCACCGGAGCCGGGCTGTATTTACGGGGCAGGCATCCAAAGCGCGGGTGTGGGATTGCAACCTGAGACCCGCAAGAGCTCACGGGTCTTATTGTGCCCGTCAGCCTGGTGGGTTACTCCTGAATTTGCAGCGCTTTGCCCGCCTCTGGCTCGACGCCGAGGAGGCGGGGGGGATGCCGGGGGGTGCCCGCTGCCCTGCGGTGGTCGCTAGATGTCAGCACGGGACCGCCAGCCCGGCCCCGGGGAGGACACGGACCCCGTCCGAACAAACCCGCACCGACCCCTGCTCTCTCTCAAACCTCCTTCCTCCTGTTCTGTTCAAGGGGTTTTGTTCGGTTCTACTTTTAATATCCAAGTGTGGCTGATAGGCACGGAGACGTGCTTCTCTCGGTTGCCCCCTCGTCTTTTCTGATGGAACCGAGTTGGTCTCTCAGTCAAAAATGCTGTTATCCAGCAAACTAACTGAAGTTTTTAAATGAACCTGACAGTCTTTGCAACTATTTTTCTTACACATTTCAATAATGCTTCCACCCCAAACCCTGAGGTCATTAACTACATGTGATAGATAACATTTAGATCTGAGAAAGCTTTTTGGTTTGTAGCTTCATCCCATCTCATTCCAGCCCTCTGGACATTCAGGCAGTGAGCACTGACACTGGGAGATTCCTGGTTCGATTCAGGTGCATGGCTTTAGAACTATAGCTGAAATTGAAGAAAATACCTCATTATTTCAATTTTCTCCCTCTCTTTGAATCAAACCCGAAATAAATTGTAGTCAAGCTCTTGCTGTAGTAACAGGTGCTAAACCTCCAAATTTACTTTTTTCCTGTGGAAGGATGAGTGTATTCTCCAAGCTGCAGCTGAATCTGGGAGCTGTAGTCCTGAAACAGCCCCTGCAGCAAATGTTGGTCAGTGTGGCCTTGCCAGGCTGTGCTGCTCGTGCTTTGCTCCCTGGACATGGCTCAGCAAGTGTTTTCCTTTGTAGACAATTTTGTCTTGTCAAGCTAACAGAAACCTCTTGAATGTATGGAGCCAGATGCAGGGAGAGCAGTAATCAAATTATTATTTGTAAAATATTTGTGACATGAAAGAGTCTTAATCAAGGTATGGGTCCTGCCTCAAGGATCTTTGTTACAGTAACCATTATAATTGCAGTGATGATAGTCTGCTGTTAATTGTTAAATGCTCACAACAAGTTTTGAATATGTAAAACACTGGAAGAAATAAATCCTACTTTAAAGCTGGCAGTTACTCTACAACATGGGATAAATTTATTTCCTACTGCATATGTCCATTTTTCCCCAAAGCACTTGGAAGAGATTTTATATTCTGCCATGTTCTTCCACATGAGTCACTCCCTTCTGCTATTTTTTTGTCTTTCATTTTTTTGTTCTAGTCCAGCACATCGAAATCTAAATTCCTGTTTCTCAGTTTTCAGCGAGAAACTGGGTTTTCAAACATATTTTCAAAGATGCCTATTCACAGTTGAAATGAAAGGACGAAGTCCAAAGCAAATTCTTTCATGTGCATTTTTTGGTAGCACATTAAACCTGCCTTGATTTAAGATTCATTCAGGCTGCAAATGATTTTTTCTCAGCTGTGCATTTTGGAATTACATATAAAGCAGCAAATCCTTCTGCTCTGTTCTCCTGTAGCTTATATACCTCCCAAGCTGCCCTTCAGTGTTGAAATAACCATTGAGGAACTCATCTATTTAATAAACCACAGGAGAGCCTGTGTGAAAAGTGTTTACTTCTAATTTTCAGCCCACTTACAAGCACATGGCATTTTTAGAAAGCTGGCAATACTTGCAGCATGTGATTATAACAACCAGGATTCCTTAAAGTTTGTAACACCACTAGTCCTTCTCGTTGCAAGATGTCAGCACGTTACAAAAGAAGTAAATCATTTCTAGCAGGGGATAATCCTGCTTTTAACAGTTCCTCTGTGTCTTTCTCACTGGAATGATTTATACCAGTGATAATATTCTGGTACTTCCCCCCATTTGTCTGTTATTACTTGGAGTGTGGGACTGACTCCAGAGATGAGAAGTAGTCATGCTCTTCTCACCTGTATTTGAAAGTCACAAGGAATATATAGAGTGTCACCATGAATATATAGAGTGTCACCATGAATATATAGAGTGATCTGTCCCAGGAGCAGTTAAGTGCTTCAATTGTCATAAAACAATTAAGTGACTAAAACCAGTAATTGGTCTTCATGGTCGGATAAGCCCGATAAGGGGAGCAAAAGAGAGACATGACCATATTGTAACATTCAAACACTGGAGGTGAGATAAGAGAAGAGTGGTGAAAAGTATGATGGGCAAATGTTGTGCACACTCTGATGCCGGGCTCAGACAGAGCTACAGGAACACAGCCTTCCAGATGTGCATTCACAGAGCAGGGGAACAGCCTCATTGCAGGCAGCAGCTCTACAAGCAGAGGGTGAATGTGTCACTGCACATCTCAGAGCTCTTGACTCTGATGTGAAGAAGGAAGAGAGACAAGCTCGTCATTTCACGTTAGCGCACGGCACGGAGGGAGGTGATGGGAAGAGGACAAGATAACCATGCTCTCACAGGGCCTGAGAAAAACAGAACACATTCTGGAAAAAGCCTCCTGTCACCTTAACACCCAAGCTATTCACTACAGCAGATATCCTACCAGGTGCATCTGCATCAACTGGTTGCATCTGCCTGTAGGCAATATCCACCTTCTTGCATCCATGTGTCACTACACAGGATTCATCCCATCCTTTCTGAACAGACGGTTGAGGGGCTTGGACCAGGCACATGTCATCCTTGTGGACAGCCTGGAATGCCCTTGTACTGTCTGTAAAACATAGTAACATGAAGCAGTCTGCAAAGTGTAGGGCAGGGTGAGGAAAGAAACTGGGACCTCTTTCTGTTGCAATTAAAGATTAAGCCCTTGTTGTCATCTCAGTCCAGGAATATGGGACAAAGCATACTAATTATCCTTCTCCATGCAGGTCTCGCCTTTGCCAGTGGCTGCCTCAGATGGTCCTTAAGGTTCCTCTGTGGACCAGACACCACCAGTCACAGTGATGATTCCTCACACCCTGCAGGCCCTGCTGTGGTTTCCTATCCAAGTGTCACACTCAGTTACTGGTACCCACAGCTGGGCAGAGAGTCCCTCCAGAGCTAGGCTGGACCATCACAGACCAAACCTTTTCCTGGCACATGGAAGGGAGGAACAATGTGAGCCTCTGAAGAAAATGGGAATAGATAGGGCCTCTGCCTTGGAAATCTCCCTGCACAACAGGTGCCTCCTCCGTCATCCCACCTAAACCACAACGACCAGGGCACGAGTCGTGCCCACAGCTGCCAACACCGTGCGCGCCCCTGATGCTTCCATCATCCGGGGGAAAAGGGAAGGGAAGGGAAGGGAAGGGAAGGGAAGGGAAGGGAAGGGAAGGGAAGGGAAGGGAAGGGAAGGGAAGGGAAGGGCGCGCTGCCCTCCGATTGGCGGCGGGATGTCCCCGCGGTCCCTCTCGGAGATATAAGTGCGGCGGTGCCGTTCTGCGCTCACTGCCCGCCCCCAGCCCGGGCGCAGCGCCGAGCGGAGCGGCGGGGCCGCCTCCTCTTCCTCCTCCTCCTGCTCAGCGCCCAGACAGCGGAGCGCGGTTCCCCGGCGATGGCCGAGCTTAAGTCGCTGGGCAGCGAGGCGTACCTGGCGCTGGCCCCGGGCTACGGCCCCTCGGCGTTCGCCTACGGGGCGGTGCGCGGTGGCTCCGAGGGCCCGCGGGGCGCGTACCCGGGGGGCGGCGGAGCGGACTTCCATCCCGGGGCGCTGGGCAAGTCGGCGGAGAGCAGCGGAGAGCAGAGCGGCGACGAGGAGGACGGCTTCGAGCCGGGGGTGAAGGGCGGCGCGGGCTTCGAGCGAGAGGGGAAGCTGAAGGGGGGAGCCCTGGGCAAGAAGCCCAAGGAGCAGCGCTCGCTGCGGCTCAGCATCAACGCGCGGGAGCGGCGGAGGATGCACGACCTGAACGACGCCCTGGACGGGCTGCGCTCCGTCATCCCCTACGCGCACAGCCCCTCGGTGCGGAAACTCTCCAAAATCGCCACGCTGCTCCTGGCCAAGAACTACATCCTCATGCAGGCGCAGGCCCTGGAGGAGATGCGGCGGCTGGTGGCCTACCTGAACCAGGGCCAGGCGCTGAGCGCCCCGCTGCCCGCCACCCTCAACCCCTTCGGACAGTCGCCCGTCTACCCCTTCGGCGGCGCGGCCGTGCCCGGCTGCCCCGAGAAATGCACTGCCTTCACAGGAGCCGCCTCCGCCCTCTGCAAACACTGTAACGACAAGCCTTGACTTCTGCCTTCTTCGGGCTTTTCCTTTATTTTGTTCTTTTTTTTTTTTTTTTTTTTTTTTTTTTAAGTTCTGTGCACTTTTCTTTCCACTACCATCATCCTTGGCTTCCTTCCATCAGTTAAGTCTGGGTTTTCTTTTTGTTTGCTTCTCTTAAATACCCCTCTCCCCATTTGGAAATATTTGACAGTTCACGTGGACTCCCAAAACACCCACTTTCTACTTCGTTTAGTTCCCCCCCCACATGCAACTCTTCATCTTCATATTTCCTTCCCAGCCTGCCAGTGGACTGTGAGAGCAAGGTTGCTTTTCCACTTGCTCTGAGCTACAAAGTTTCTGAGCAGTTTTGAGACAAAACTATAGAAAAACAGAGAGGGAGAGAGATCTGGAAATGGAAACCTCAGTGAGTCTGTTTTGGCATGATCAACCTGTGTTAAAAAATACATCAGAAGGAGGGTGGGGAAGCAAAATCCAGGTGCAAACTATGCAATGTTTCAGATTCCTGAGCGGGTGGGGGTCCTATGTAGCCAACTGGGGTTGGACTGCACCTGCAAATCCAACTGAAAATCAGTTGGTCAGCTCATGGGAGGGGGGAAATTCAGTGCTCTTGATAAAACTATTGATGCTTCAAAGTAAGATGCTTCTATTTTTCTTTTTTTTTTTTTTTTTTTCACTTGAAAAATTAACCCGTTCTTGGACTGAGAGGAACCTGTGATTGTATGCTAATGCTTGCTGTTTGCCTGTTTCTCAGCTTGGTTAAGTTTTCCAGATGATTTTCCAAAGTCGTTGCTCATCATGACAAACAAAGCAAAAGGTCATTTAACATATTTATATGTATTTATAATAAATAAAAGACATGAATAACCACTTTCTCTGTCCTACATGTCTCTAAAACCAGCTGGCAGTCAAAGCAAAACTCCTGCTGAAGTCAGGTAAAGTGGAGATGGATGCAGCAGGGGCAGCTGTGTGAACTTTAGAGGAATGATAGGAATACCTGGAAAAAGCTTGTGGATATTCAGCTCTTTATCAGCAGGGGTTTGGTTTTTTTCTCATGAATTGTGAGTACACAAGAAAATGTTACGGATGTCTGACATATAGAGTTAAGCAGGTAGAGATTTTGCTTGTGTATTTTGACACTTGCTGGGGGATGCTGAAAGTGGTGTTTAACCAGGGTTATCGTAGCAGCGAGCTTAGCTCTGAGGACACCCGTGGAAAAGCTGGCAGGGAAGGAAATCACTTAAAGACTCTTCTTATCCCTTTGGCTTGGTTTTCTGTTAAATTTTCAGCTTGATCTCAAACCTACTTATGGGGTTTGGGCCACTTAATATCATAACTAAAGTAATAATCTCTTGCCAGTATTGACCACGTTCGTACAAGTTACACTTGCTGGCTGAGTTTTTGGTGTTGCTTGTGTTGGGTTTACTTTGGTTTTCTGGTTGAGGGTGTTCAGTGCTTTGGTGCCTTGTATGCCTCACTAGTCATTATACTATAATAATAATAATAATTGAGGTGCATCCAGTGCTTTCTGTTCGGGTGGGAATACCCACCCAATGTCAGAGCAACCACGTAAACTGGTACAGTCGCAGCCTCAGGGGCTCGAGCTGTCCGTGGCCATTTGTGTTAGGAGTGGGGTGTAACTATTTAGGGTTATTAAACCAATTTCCATGCCTGTCGCTAGTGTTATGCTAATTTGAAAAGGACTGCCATCCCTCTAAAGCTGCTTGTCCATGGCACTTAATTTTAATTAATACGTTTCCAAAAGACTTTTTGTGTTTGGAGAACGAAGTGTGTGATTAAGCCTCATTCATAAAGACATATGTTTAAAACTGGTCCCTGCTCGTTTCCATTTTTATGTCTTTACTTCTTCCTCTTTTTTTTTTTTCTTTAATTACAGAATAGTTTTACGGAACAGTTTATCTCTTGTACCTTTTTTCCATAAAACAAAATCTCGAATGTGCTCTTAAAAGGCGTCTGATGAAGCGAAAGCCGACCAAAACCACTACTGAAGCAAAAATGACTGGAAACTGCAGATCAGCAAAGGTCATTTGAAATTTTGCAGACTGAGTTGTTGCTAGATAACATTTTGGAAAAAAAAAAAAAATACCTGTCACTTAAACAGAGAATCACAATTTTTAAGTAGATGTATGTTGCTTCTGATTCAAATTAGAGAAGACTGAGCAGTTGAGAATATTTAAATGGAGACTATTAAAGTGCTCATTTTTCACCAAAACTAAAATAGTTGGAGAATAAAGTATTTAACAGCTTAATATTTAATCAGAGTTTGGTTTGGTTAAAGATTTAACACTAATAATAATGGAATTTATAATTGCTTCTTTCTCAAATAATTATAGCCAAAAAAAAAGGCAGCTCACTAATTTCAGAGCCTAAAAATGTCTTCATAGTCTTAGAGATGAGCTATTTTTTGAATGATGGGGTTTAGTATGGTGATTGTTTTAAATCTCTTCCTTTAATTTACATCAGTAAAAACTTGCTCATCCTACCATTCCCACCCAGAATACTAAAAGATCCACCTTCTGAGAGTCCTTGAAATATTCAGAAGGTTCTTCAAGAATCCACTTGGAATCAATCACTCTCAGGAGACTAAATACAGAATTTCAAATACAGAAGAAAAAATCTGCATTTAAAAAAAAATCACAGGAAAAATAGCAAGCTTGAGTATTTAAGTGCCGTTAAAAAAACAGGTATTTAAAAAAAAAAGTGTAGAATTTGTCAAAGCAATGCTAGAACTACTTGTAAATCATTATTAAAATTGACCTTGAAGTACAGCGGTTTTAATTCAAAAGGAAAAAGATCAACTATAACTTTTCCTGCAACAGGCAATATAAAGCTAAAACGAAGCTGACTCACTTCTCAGTTAATCTGAAAGTTCACTCCTGTGAGTTGCTTCTCTCCACCATGGACTTGCAGGATTTGAACTCACACAGAGGTGAAGCCCAGAGCGAGCCCTCTGCATTTCCTGTGACAGGAAGGCGTCTATTCCGAGGTGATTTACGCTGAGCTGCTGCTAAAACTGCTTCCAAGTGAATGCCTAATACCACTGAAAAGATGATTTTGTTGGGAGGGGATAAACGAGCTATGGCATTTGTGTGTGAAGCGTCGGTGCTAACCTTGCAGATGTGCGTGGTTATCCTGAGGATGAGGTCCTGTAACTTGTCATCTGTTTTTCCCCCTCTCAGGCATACAAGAAACAAATCAACTTATTTTGTGTACCGTGTAAGGTTTTGGGTGTCTGCTTCCATTTGGTGTTTCAGAGAATATAAAGGGAGGACTTCAAAAAAAGCTGAAGATTATTTTTTTTCCTGCTCAGATGTTCTTGTTATGATGCCTGCTTCTTTTTTCCCCAAGAAGGATTTGTTGTGTACGCTCAGATGGAACCAAAATACAGATCGTGTGTTCTAATGTGCTTATTATCCTGATATGTTCATAATTTGAAGAAAACGTAATGCCAACTTTTAATTAAATGTGATATATTGTTTACTAACCTCAGTTTTTCTTTGAACTTCAAGACCGATCAGCACGAGATGTCACAAAGAGGAAATGCTGCCCTGCTGTCTGTTGGTTTTTTTTAAGTTGTGTAATTCTGGTCAGTAACCAAAGCAAAGGTTTTTCTTAATCAATATGTATAACCTTATTAATAGGGAATTTTGGAAAGTTCTGTCAACTTGCACTGCATCACTCAAGATTTAACATTAGCAGTCTTGAGCCTGCAAGGTAAAATGTTGTTTAACCAAATACAGGGGAGCAACAGGTTTGAAGACGGAGGGCCCAGAAGGCAGCTGTCCGCTTCAGATACCAGCAAAAAGTTAAATCAGTTGGAGTTCCTGGAAGGAAGCCGTGAGAATCATGCAGCTTTCCTTGTCCTTTGTTCCTTTTTTCTGATTTTCTGATGTACTGTCACAATATCTGAATATTGCTGCATGCTGAGCTTGTTTCTGAGACTTTAGGAAGTGATTGCTCATTGTTCTCAAATCACTTTTCGGCATTGTTCTTTACATCCCCATTTCTGCAATTTCCATTTCAAAAGAGCAGTTGACACTTTACAAGAGGGAAGTGAAGGTAGGGTCCAAATCCTGATGCTATTTTACTAATTGACAGCGTTCCTGGTGATGCTGGAGACAGCGAGGTGGGGCCTGATGCTGAGGGGCACGGTGGTGGTTTCTAAACCCAACGTAATGCTGCCTTTAAGAGGTTCCCCAGGCCCAGAAAAAGCTGTACAAGTTTTGTCCCTTTACTGTCTTAGCCTCATAGCACGTATAAAGCACTGGGCACCGTGGATAAAGACCTCACTAAAAAGCTTTCGTGGTCCTTCAGCCCAAACCCGCTCGTTTCCAGCTCAGCAGCGAGAGTCACAGCGCAAGGCTGAGTCCTCGCACACGGCAGGTTTCCAGCCCAGTTTGCAACAGCTGGAATTATTTAGCTCACGGTTTAGGTGAGCAAAACCATTGCATTCTATAGTGTGTGTTCAAGTGCGTTGCTTGGGTGGACTCTTGGAAATAAGAGTCGGACTCTGCAGCGTTAATGACATTTATTTATTTCACCTGTGGTCGTTGCCTGCCATGTGAGTTGTCAGCAGAGAAATCGTTGCTCTGATCTGAACAGGTGAAAGTGCTTCTAAAGAATATTAGAACACGCCATCCCATATTTTCAATTTTCAAAACTGCTTCTATTTTGTTATCTGTCATTTGATAGAATTTTGATTAGTGGAAAAGTTGATTTTTTTTTTTGTTTGTTTGTTTTGTTTTCACTAATCCTGATTAAGGCTAGAAAAGACTCTTGATTACAGTAATTTCAATAATGTAAATTTGTTTGTGATATGTCTTTAGTCTTTAATCCCCTTTGGCATTCCATTCAAAAGGAGATGAAAAATTCAGGGATTTGTAACATTTAAATCAGTCATTCCATGAATGTTTCTCAGACGGTTTTTATTCTACCTGAAATAAAAAATACCTAATGGGTATGTAACGTATTTTATGATCAAATTTGAAATACATCTGCATGGGTTTTTTTTAAAAACTAAATTTTTTTTGGTGGAAAAATAGCTTAATATCAATCATTTTCTCTTAACAATAAAGTATATGTACTTAAGAGAAAATGGAACCAATTAGCAAAGCAAATAATATGTTTGAAGTCTTTGCTGTTCATTCATATGTTCTGAAGTATGATTTCCACAGTGAATTTTATATAATCTTTCTGTAGTCTAAATTCACATTAAATCTTTTAGCCATGGCCTGAAATTTTTGTTTCTATTTGTTTTTATAAATATAGACAGATTTAAAATGATCCAGGTGTTTTTTTTTTTTAATAGCCTTATCTTCACTTAACAATAGTAAAATTTGAGTTAATATTTATTCCTGAAATACTAAACAGCTTTGACCGTCACCCTCATACTTCTTTAAGGCCAAATAGACTAATCTTAAGTATTAGCATTAAAATAAACTAATTTATAGACATATTTAGCCAAGCTGTTTCAGGGGAAGAATAAAGGAGTTCTTTTTTTACTATATTTAAAGCAGTGAAATTTGTAGATCAAAGACTTGAAGAAAACAGAACACAAGTACTTCAGGTCTTACATGAGGGAGAAGGAGAGCAGGCTGGTTTTCAAACTCCTTGCCCTAGTGAAACAGTTACAATATATATATATATACACATATATATATTTAATTATTTAACAGCTTATTTTATTTTTTAAGTCTTTCATGTCATCAGTGATTCATGTTCATTAAAATCTGCTTTTTTAATGCCATTTGTATTCGTTTAATTTATCTTTCCCCACGCTAACCCCAATGTTGTTTCTGTTCATGTGAATCAATACGGAATCGTACTACGAATATAACCCAACCTTCCTCAGCTACCAATGGTCGGGGGGGGAGAAAAAAAAAACCCACAAAACACTATCTGCTCTTTTGCCTTAAGTATTTCAAAGGGAAAAAACATGGCTGAGAAAAAAAAAAAAAAAACATCACCCCAGTTTTTCCTCCAAGCCCACTTTTGTCTAAAGTAATGAGGCCATAGTCAGTTGGCTCCGAAGAGCGTCGTGATTTAGTGTGACGTACAGTGAATCATTGCAGATCCATTCGGACTGCATTCGTTATTTTAATGAGACGGAGGCAAATCTGTTTTTTGGCCGCAAACCTTAAGATGCAAGCATAATGCGAAATGGTTGTTGATTGCCACAAGGCAACTGACATTATAGATTTTTATCGCCATCCTTACGCGCTTTAAAACTCGCCACATCCCGAGATATTTAGCCCCTTCCCTCTCCTCCTGCAGATGACAGGGAAGCTACAATGCTGACATTTAAAAGCGAAGAGCTCATCTGTTTAATTTCTGTGCTTGTTAAAACCTTACGTTGCGTCCTCTGGTCTGCACTTTTTTTTTTTCTTTCCTTTTTTTTTTTTTTTAATTCACGCTTTCCCAGAGGAGGAGGAGGAGGAGGAAAACCCCCACTGCAGCGCGGTCACCCAAAAAAGGTCACATTCAGTTGGGCGACAGCAGTACTAGGTCCCCACCAGCCTTTGCTTGATGCAGTATAAGAAATGACAATGAGGCGGGCAAATCTGTGCCCAAGCAGTAATCACAGTAATGGTGTTCATCAGAATTTACTAGTGCTGAACTTTTCCGTGGTCTGGAGTAATGTTTCCTCTTCCATGCTACCAGTAAGGGATTTACTGTGCTTGTATTTGCCTTCAAGCAAAGGGCACCCAGTTGATTACTGAAGGAAAAAAAAGCTTTCAAAATTGGGTTATACTGGTAAATGTGGTTCTGTGTGTGGGCATGTTTATCAGTGTAAAATGCACATCCACTTGCATTTGTTGATGCATATGTATAGTGTCTTCACATATATTGCACCTGTGCCCATGCATAAATGAGTGATTCCATAATTTATTTACCCTATGTGTCTTTTTCCCATCATTTTTTGGTGGCTTTACCGGCCTGGTTTTGTCAAGTTTTCATGAAACTTTGTACAACGTTGTTTGACTGCGGCACAGAAAGTGTCATTGCATGAAAACCACTGGCCTCCTGAAAAACTGTGTTGACCTATTCAAGCCAACAAGCCCATGAATAATATTTTTCATCATTTTATTTTACCCTTAACGAAAAGAAGTGATGTTTTGGGACAGAGCATGGTGTTGGTTTCCCGTTCTGCCATCGGCAGCTTTGCGGTGAGGACGACAGAGAACCGGCATATCTTTGGTTTTCCTGGTTCCCCAAATGCATCCACCCGACTTTTATTGATTTGCTGAAAGTAAATCTCGTGCCTTGCACTCCTCACACAGATGTCACGAAGAAATCCTTATGCCTTCCATTTGAGAATTACATTAAGTATTTTTTTTTATCTCCTGGCAGCTTCAGTGTAAAGCAAACTCTGCAGCTGACAGCCATAGTG
>NW_020955284.1:1037651-1038644 GCF_003031625.1 Empidonax traillii
TTTTTTTTTTTTTTTTTAATTCAAGCTTTCCCAGAGGAGGAGGAAAACCCCCACTGCAGCGCGGTCACCCAAAAAAGGTCACATTCAGTTGGGCGACAGCAGTACTAGGTCCCCACCAGCCTTTGCTTGATGCAGTATAAGAAATGACAATGAGGCGGGCAAATCTGTGCCCATGCAGTAATCACAGTAATGGTGTTCATCAGAATTTACTAGTGCTGAACTTTTCCGTGGTCTGGAGTAATGTTTCCTCTTCCATGCTACCAGTAAGGGATTTACTGTGCTTGTATTTGCCTTCAAGCAAAGGGCACCCAGTTGATTACTGAAGGAAAAAAAAAGCTTTCAAAATTGGGTTATACTGGTAAATGTGGTTCTGTGTGTGGGCATGTTTATCGGTGTAAAATGCGCATCCACTTGCATTTGTTGATGCATATGTATAGTGTCTTCACATATATTGCACCTGTGCCCATGCATAAATGAGTGATTCCATAATTTATTTACCCTATGTGTCTTTTTCCCATCATTTTTTGGTGGCTTTACAGGCCTGGTTTTGTCAAGTTTTCATGAAACTTTGTACAACGTTGTTTGACTGCGGCACAGAAAGTGTCATTGCATGAAAACCACTGGCCTCCTGAAAAAACTGTGTTGACCTATTCAAGCCAACAAGCCCATGAATAATATTTTTCATCATTTTATTTTACCCTTAACGAAAAGAAGTGATGTTTTGGGACAGAGCATGGTGTTGGTTTCCCGTTCTGCCATCGGCAGCTTTGCGGTGAGGACGACAGAGAACCGGCATATCTTTGCTTTTCCTGGTTCCCCAAATGCATCCACCCGACTTTTATTGATTTGCTGAAAGTAAATCTCGTGCCTTGCACTCCTCACACAGATGTCACGAAGAAATCCTTATGCCTTCCATTTGAGAATTACATTAAGTATTTTTTTTTATCTCCTGGCAGCTTCAGTGTAAAGCAAACTCTGCAGCTGACAGCCATA
>NW_020955284.1:1038883-1073158 GCF_003031625.1 Empidonax traillii
TTTCCCGTTCTGCCATCGGCAGCTTTGCGGTGAGGACGACAGAGAACCGGCATATCTTTGGTTTTCCTGGTTCCCCAAATGCATCCACCCGACTTTTATTGATTTGCTGAAAGTAAATCTCGTGCCTTGCACTCCTCACACAGATGTCACGAAGAAATCCTTATGCCTTCCATTTGAGAATTACATTAAGTATTTTTTTTTATCTCCTGGCAGCTTCAGTGTAAAGCAAACTCTGCAGCTGACAGCCATAGTGGGTGCACTCAGTGTTTACAGCAGAACTGAGGCTGTAGGGGAAAAAGATGAAAATCTCTTGCAAAATGTTAAAATGGCTGCTGACTTGGAGGCCTCTGGCTCAGTTTTACATTCTTTCCAATGTCCAAGAAAATACAATTTTATTTCTAACAAGTTTTCTCCCCTTGGCTTTTTCTCTCTTGTGCCTCAGTCAGTTTCCTGGAAGATTTGAGGACAGAAAACACTTTAGTTACAGGAGCTCTGTTACTCCTAAAGGTCCTTCTTGCAATTGGATGTGGCACTGTATAGAATAATCTTGATCCTGGGAGATGGCACAACATAGATGAGCTTATTCCTCTCTGATTTGACTCCTCTTTCCAGTGTTTGCTTGTAGCAGTTCACAAATACCTTTTCTTGGGTGGTAAGCAATGCACAAAGAGCACCTCTTCTCAAATGTTCTTCTCTGTTTGGGAACCATCTTTCATTTTATTTCATCAAAAGCAAAACAAAAATCCCTTGTCAGGCAAGGGCTTTCCCTTTTCTTTTTGCTTTTAACTGCTTGTTGGAGTTCTCATCCTTGCAAATTCTCTCCCCTCTAAATGCTTCTACCCTTGGTTGGACCCTGATCCAGCCTCCAAACAGACTGGTCCTTATACAAATATGTAAGAAATTAATTCTTGACCGTGTTGAGTGTGCATGTCTGAAGATATTTACTTTGTTGTAGTTTTAGAGTTAAATCAAATTTGGAAGCGGCATCTGATCGTTTCAGTGAAATTCTGTTGCTTTTGACTTCCTCCTCCAGTTGCCTTGCCCCGAGGCACAGAGAAGATCAAGGCATTTGCCCATGGACACACACTGACTGGAGTGGCTCACCGGATTTGAATTCAGATATGATCTTAGTTTCCTGCTTTTTTAAATAAGATTCACATTACTCTGCCTCCCCAGCAGCATCTGCACTGACATTTTCTCTGTCTTTCCTTATGCTTGGGGTCCCTCGAAAGATCGAGCCTCTATTGTGGCAGTGGTGTCACCCAAGTCACCTCCTGGTTCCTTCTGGAGCAGTGACAGCCAATGGAAAAGGAGGTGCAGCTTCATCTTGGCTATTTTCTAAGTCTCCTGCTGCTACAATAGCCTGAGGCTACTTGAACCTACCCTGGGGACCAGCCAGTCCCCAGCTGCTCCAGAGTGGAGGAGCATAAAGGTGGCTTCAAGCCATCTTTGTTCTCCAATCCTCGTCTTGTGCTGAGCGCGGTCAGGTCACAGGGGAGAATCTGGGCCAGAGTTTATGAAATGCTTTGCTACAGTGACGTGCCCTCGCTGCCAAAAGCAGCTTTCTGGTTCTCTGAGCTCCTGTCTCCTGCCCTTCGCTTCTGCCCTGCAACAGGGGAGGCGGCAGAGGCTCCAGCCAGGATCCTGGCTCTGTGAAAGCACCACTCTGTAACATGAAGTGTCATCCCAGGGCTGTCCTTTGCTGCTTTCTCTGTGTCCCTGTCTCCGTTTGAGCCACGGGCTCCTGCCTCAGAGTCCTGCACAAAGCTCGTAACCCCAGGAAGGAAGTAGGACTGATACCCACTGGGAGGAGGAGGAGGTGCTATCGCTGGATGAACAACTCCTGTTCTTCTCTTTGTAAGGAAAACGGGCACTTCTAAAGGGGATTTTTTTTTTTATCTGTATAGTCACATCCCTACTTGGCCTCAGGTTTTGAACCAGCTCCAGTGTGCTCTCACTCAGCCTGAGGTGGTTATACTTACACACCTGTAATTCCCTTCCCAGTCTGACACCCAGCTTTTGGTTTTCATACCATGGAGTTAATCCACTTCTGACACTAATTTTTCACCGGAATCACTTTCCTAACTTCAGAGACTATTCTCATTTTCAAATCAAACAAATGCCAGCCACATTAAATTCACTTTTTGTGATCAGCATTGCTTGGGCAGTCGAATTCTGGCGTTTCATTTCTATTCCCTGTCCCTTCCCTTGATTTCCTGTGTAACACCCAACACACACACATTTCTGCTGGCTGAAACACTCCTAATGGCTGGTTTTAGTCATCTGGAATGAAAGAACTATTTTCACCTATCCAATGGCATTAGTGGAACTGACATGAGGAGTGCTCTGGTTAAAAAGACACAACCCAAGTGACCAGGTTAAGGCGTTAAAAAGATATTTTATTCAACCCAGATGAAAAGGTGTATCTCTGCTCATTTGCACATCAGTGTAATTCCCATCAGGTCCTGCAATAGTAGTAACACTTGTATTTTTCACTTTCATTTAATCTAAAACCTTCTAGAAGCTCCTCCAAGGGTCTGCAGGTTGGAGGTTTTGCTGGAACTTGGCCAGCACGAAGTGGCTCATCCTGGTAGTGATGTGAGGGGTATCTGCTCGGACAGGAATGCCCCAGAACCACTCCTATCATGGCCAAGGCTGATATTTCTTCGTCACAAATCTTCTGATGACTCTCCAATGACTTTCAATCGGTTTGCTACATTGACCTATGATTCATTCACCACATTATTCCAGCTGCTGGCCTGAAACGCTCCCTTTGAGTCAGAACTAAAGTTTATTCTGATCTCGATTTTCATTCAGATGTGGTTTTACACAGAGTTTGGGGTTTCTTTTGGTCCAGCTGTTAAAATTCAGGATACCCCAAATTTGGAAACATGGGATGGTGGAGTTTAACCAAAATATGAAAAACAAAAACCCAATGTGGCCATTAATTTTGAGATAAAATCATTAATAACTTGGGAGGGACTGGAGAAGCTCAGTTCACATAAACTTGGTCACCACAATTCAGGAATTTTGATTTTTACTATCTGCCTAAATAGCCATGGATGGAGCAGACAGAGTGTCTTAATTCATTCAGCAGTTGAGGAGTGGAAATTACATGTCTTTCCTCTTCATTTTCTCTGTGAAAATCTTTTAACTAATTTATGGAGTAGTTAATCTGGTCTCGCACGTGTGTGGGTAAATGAGCATGTCATGTGTCTTCGTGTGCAGGAGAAAAAATTATTTCCTGATGGCAAGATAATGGAAACATATTGGGGGTGAGAGAAGGGTTTCATTAGAAAAGCACAGCTTCACGACTACGATCCTTGCATACGAATCATGACTCATCTGCTCCAGAGTGGAAAAAAAAGAAAATCACTGGGAGTCAGATTATTGTACCTAACTCAACATCTAAAAGTCAGACAACTAATTAAGCCTAGGCTGTCTCCATCCTGAGGAATAATAGATAACAGCTTCCCAAGGGTAATTCATGTCACTGTAGGATAGGTGGACAAGTTGCCTTCTGGGGATGCTTATCTCTTGACATTGACTGCAGAAGCTGCACAGATAGCTCAGAAAAGATGACTGGTTTTCAGGCACAGGAACACAGTGAGAGAAACCCCTGCCTTACAGTCCAGTGCTAGAATTAGGACTAAAAATGAGAGCTTAAAAGGTTGCTGTTTCCTAGCTGATAGAATAACCTGGCCCAAATAAGAAGCAGCCTGTCAGCAGCCAGAATAACCCAAGGCAATGTGAAATTAAAAGCAGCTTTCATTAAAGCTGCCAAGGGAAAGTGTTTATAACTGTGGGAAGCATGTCTGGTCACTAAATAATATGGGATGATAACAATGAAAGAGAGAAATGAAAAGGGGCACACGGAGTAAATTATGCTGACAAATCTCAGAGTGAGGGTCTGAAAGCTGAAGGCTGTGGACAGTGTCTGCTTTCAGGACATGTAACGTTACTCCACATCAGAGCCTCTCTCAGAGGCCCACTGGAAAGACCTATTAAGTTATGGAATCCTAGAGTAGTTTAGGTTGGAAAAGCCCTCCAATGTCATCAAGCCCAGCCATTAAACCAGCACTGCCAAACCCACCACTAAACCATGTCCCCAGTGCCACATCCACGTGCCTTTTAAATCCCTCCAAGGATGGGAACTCCACCACTGCCATGAGCAGCCTGTTCCAACGCTGGACAACCCTTTCAGTGAGGAAATTTTTTGCGATATCCAGTCTAAACCTCTCCTGGTACAACTTAAGGCTGCCCCCCCAGGCACACTGCATTTATCAGAAGATCTTTGAATGAGGTAAAATTTGTACTTCTCTGTTGCCCAGGAGCTGTAAGTTGAACATGGTGGTGATGTTACTTGCTGTAAGAAGACAGTGCTCAGACACACTGCAAAAATCAGCCAGGATGAACCTATTGAAAAGTCTCAATTCCACAGTTATAACCTGGAAAAAAAAGCACTGCACATACAACGGGGCATTTTGCACCTGGAAACACAGTAAATAGTAATGCACTTCTGAAATGCATGGTATGGCACTGCATTGCACACTTCCATCAAATAAATGCCCTGTGGAAGTGGCCTGATGCAGTGTGTTATTTGTCCTGATATATTCTGGAGCTTCAGTGGACAAATATTAACGAGGCTGTGAAGTTGTCACTCTTTGCAAAGGCTACTCAAAGGTTGTGGATTTAATAGCTACAACTCTACAATGCAATAGTGCTTTTAAAGCTTTTTTTTTTTTTTCCCTGGGTGGAGCCTTCACAGTCACCCAGAAGGTTTTTTAATTGATGTCCATAACTCTTCCGTGGTTAAAGTAGGGCAGCAGGGAGGGCACCAGACCACAGTTGCACCATGATTTACTATAATGGTTTGACAACAGTGTTCCATACATATCTACTGGAAAACACTCTTAATTTGCTGTCAAACACAGCAAGTTTGCCATCCAGGATATCCACAAATTCTGAAATTCAGTGATGAAGCAAGAGAGGAGAGAGTCATCATGTTTAACCCGTGACTGCCCCATTTTTCATCCCTACAAGGACATTAGATGCAATAAAATTAGTCCTGGTGGAAGTGTGTGTCTCCCTGAAGTGGGCAAACGACAGGTTAAGAGAAAGCAAATGAAAGGTAAGATTAATAGCATTTATCATGGCAGATAGACTAGCAGTTTGCTAATTAAAGATGTTAGAACATAGAAGCAGCCAAGGATCAGTGGCTTTTAATGAGGATGTTGTAGGGTGATTTAGGTCTAATTTTCTGCTTAATAAGGCTGGTTTAAAAAGTAATTTTGTTGGGATGTGACTCTCCTAAACCTGTTCATTATCAGTGATGGGACTTCACTTCAACACTCCAGGAAATGTTGTGTTTAATTAATATTGTGTCGGCAAGTGGATATGCTGACAGATGAGAAAAAAATTGATGAAGAACTTTCAAGGACATTGACTTCATTACACAGCTTCATTATAGCCTGAATAACTGGCTAAATATGTCGTTGGAAAGATAATGTGCCACTTTTAACTCTTTTCTGTGTGTTGTTCATGCAAGTAAGCAGAGTATTTTTTCAAAATAGCCACTATTGGGAAAAAGGCAGCATCAAGGGATCAGTTCTACAACATTTTCTTGTTGATCCATTCCCTTTATGATATTTCTAACTGATGGTGCTCTATGTAAAGCAAAATACTGCAGATTATTTACATTAACTTATCAACCTCTTTACTTGGGCAGAATAAGACATTCTTCACCATTGGGCAATTTTGCACGGAGCTCCTGAGACAAGAGTAGAAATTAATTTAAAAGATTTTTATTTCTCTGAACAAAACAACATCCTGAAGTATAGTGATGGATTGGTGGGTGCCTCAGGATGATATAGATATAAATGTAGATATATAGATATCTTGTATACACTCATACACTTAACTTTATTCATTTGGGCTTACTGAAGTGAAATTTAATGCCCCAAAAAGTCCTAAATATTGTGCTTCTACACAGAGAGGGATCAATTTTAGCAGAATGAATCACAGCTGGGTTGCATATTGGCAGGGATCACTTCCTGCTATGAGAGCTGAGGAGACAGGTCCTTACTGGTGCATGAACCAGGAATGTTTTTAGTATCTACCATGCAAAAACTCGATATCTGGGAGGGATCTCAAACTTATCTTTTCCTCTCCGCTCAGAAGAGCTACAGCAATCCTTATTCCCCACCAACACCAGTTTTAGATCTGACTTAGTGGATAGTGTATTTGGATCCTGAACTGGCAGCTGCTGCTTCTGCAGCATCCTTTAACCTTTTGATGATTTTCTCTTCAAACAGACTCACTTTTCCCCTGGCTAAGGTTAAGCCATGAGATAATCACCCTATGAAACAACTGAAAAAAAATGATGCTCTACCAGTTCAATTAATTTTTGACCACTGTAGTAGTTCTCAGTTGTTTGCAGACCACCTTCTGCCACCTTTCAACCAGAAAAGTAAGCAAGGATAATCTGCTTCAGATTAGATGATGTAACTCAAGTGTGACCTCAGAGACTTTGGGTTGGGGTCCTCTGATCTGTCTTATAAAGCATCCAAAAGGTCTCTTACAAACTGCTAGAGAAAAATAGGTTGAGCAGCAAACCATTGGCTTCCCCTGGATTTCAGTTGCCTTTTCTTTGAGAAATATGGCTGTTTAAAGAATAAAAGGAAGAAAAACAGAGATCAATCTGTGAGGCTGAAAGCAGAAGAGGAAAAAAAAATGTTTCAATCTTAATCATTAGGGCTATTAGCCAAGAGAAGAGGCCCAGGCAGGGGAAAGAGAAGAGGCGCTGACTGGAGGCGACAGCTGGAGTTTATCTGATGCGTCAGTTCTCTTTAACACCTCCATTCTGTGGCTGCTGTCACCTTCAGATGAGGGTTTTACAGGATGGGATTCAGGAGAGCATTCTGCCATATCAGCCCCATTACACACCAGAGAGCTTTGTCCCCATCACGGTATTTTCATTCACATTCCCCTTTTCCGCAGGTACGCTGGGAGACCCCCACACCGGAGCGTGTCCGTGTGACACTCACCCAACACCTCTGAGCTTTGCTCACGTGCCAGCACCATTAATAATGACTCATTATTTTTTTACCCTCGGTAATACAAAGGTAACACCGAGCCCAACTGCTCAGTGAAAGAGGAGCAGGCGGCATCCTGTCATCGCCACAGAGCTGAACCCACTCCAGCACCTTATGCCTACAGAAACCCAGTGAGATATCCTGGGTTTGAAAAGAGGAAGGGACTAACCGTAGCTGTCGATCTCTCCACAGGTTGGCTGTGTTGGCACAATCTCCCTAATGGGTAATTTCAGGATTAGAACCTCAGAGTTCAAATATCACAGGGGGACATCTGTCAGTGGAGCAAACCACCACCCGGCAGTGGAACGATGCTCTGAGATGAATCAGCCCGTGGGAGAGGAGGTGCCTGGGGCATGTAAGGCTGGCTGAGCCTGTTAAACATGCAGATCCCAAGAAAGTGACTGTAGCTGTCCACTTACAGGCTCAGCTGGCCCATCTGTAAGTGTGGGGAGAGGGTGTGCAGAGCCCACACATGTCGTGTTCACGTCACCTGTCTCTCGTGTGCACTGGGAGAGCAGGGACCTTGTTCCACAGTGGTAGCTCATCTTCAGCATTTTAGGTGACACAACAAGGGTTACACGTCCAGCGTGGAGTGCCAACCTTTTCCCAGGTGTAACCTTCACCTGCACAGTGTGCAGCTTTCTTCTACCTCCCACTTCATTGCTGGTGAAAAATCTGCCTCCTTCGACTTCTGGCTGCCTGATGCCCGTTGCAGTCAAAGAAGAGACCAGATTTGCTTGGAAACAAATGATTTATGGCAGGGAATGTTATTGCTGGGCCAGCTAAGAAGTAAATCCAAAAGCTTTTTTAGATCCTGTTAAACTCAGCATGGGTTGAGATCTACTGGAAACTTTAGCTCTCTCCATGTGGGCATGTATGAGGATAAAGATGTTTAAAATTGGAATAAATGTGACCTGGACAGCTGATCCAAAGCTTTGCTTGGGGCAGGAAGACCCAACTGTCTGGATGCCCCACCATGGGCACCACGCTCCAGCTCGAATGTGAGATTCTTGTGTTAGAGACTGTTATCCTCTGTTTGACAGGCAGGAAACTCAGGGTTTTACTCTTTGACTTTTCTTATTCCTTAGCCAGGTGCCTAATTGTTTCCTGGCAAAGGGGCTAATTAATTCCTATGCAGGGCAATTAAAACACATTGAATGTGACCGGTTTTGCTGCACTGACAATGAGGTTTTACAGAAAGCAGCCTGGACAGGGAAAAAGCACTTTTCCACTTGTCTTCTGATCTTGCTGCAAATGGAGTTGAATCCCCAGGGTGCGGGGCATATTCCAACAGAGCTCAGAGAACTCTGAGGAGGAGGCAGCCACGTTTTTGGAGATGAGCTGCTCAGTTCATCCTCTCTCCTGCCCTGAGATTCACAGGGGAAGCTTAATTTAGTTACTGAAATCGATATCTTGTCTGTGGAACCAGAGAGTGAGAGACCCCAACCTCTCTGCTGGGCACTTACTGTTGCACTGACAGTGTCTTGGGTCATCTCTGACACCCTGGTAAGTTGGTGTCACTGTGCCATCCCACAGGGAGGAGCTGACACGCCCAGGGACAGGGAGGAGTTCAGTGACAGGGTAGGGCATCATCTCCCAACTGGCTGGATCACACAGGGATGAAAAGCTGGAAGCAAAGGGTGGTAACAACCCGGGTGTGTCAGCAGCACATGTATGTTGGCAGCACATACAGTGGTTCTCAAGAGGAGCCTGTTGCTCACTCCTGTGGTTTCTGGAGTATCTCAACTGAGCATTCACCTTCAGGGCTGAAGCAGAGAGTCCCTCAGCATGCCCTTTATAAATATTCAGGTGAAATTTTGAAACAAAATGCCACAAGAAATTTGGCTCTTTGCAGGTTGTTGTATAATCCATTACAATGCACAATTATGTAATTGTCACATATCCAAGAGTTTAGTCTTTTGCAACATGCCACAATCAAAAGTGTGCTCTTATTAACATCTCAAATGTACTAAGTGTTTGGTAAATACTGGAAGATACATTTCTTGCCCCAGAGAACACGCAGTCTGAAAAATTATTATTGATTCTAGACAAATCAATGTTTGCTTACTAAAATCATGTGCTGAATACTTTATAAGCAACCACCCAGCTGCAGGGATGTGGCAGTCTCTGTCTTCCTGCAGTGCCATGAAACACAGTGTGAGTCTATATGCAAGGCTTCACCTTCCCCTGCAGCTTTAAAATTGTGGCAATAATGTTATTTAACAACATCTCCTGTCAGAAGGAGTGAAGGTAAAGAAAAATCAGACTTTTTTTCTGCAGATCCCCAATGGGTTTCACTTAGGCAAGGCCCATGTGCATTAATACAAATCATATTTTATGTTACTCACAGGACATAGAGATAATCAGAAAGCTATCTTCATAAACAGAGGGTTATTCATAATCCCTCACATGGCATTTCAATTATCAGTCTGATGACGATGTGACATTATGGATGAGGTTGTGATTAAATTTTCTTGTGTAATGACCCTAAGTAAATCTTTGCAATTTTCATTTTGCAGAGATTTAATATAGATTGGTGGCCTGTTGTTTGGCCCCTGTTTAATCCAAAATCGCTCATTAAATTGGGACCAGTAAACATCTGATGATTGCATTTCATGGACTGAGCTATGAATTTAACATATTAAATCTACATTCCAGATGGATATAAGCATCTGTTCTCATTATGGTTATTGGTGTTAATCTGAAACCCTGACCTGTTTCTCCTAACATTACTCATATTAAATTCCATCCCAAATTCTAACATATATTGGCATGAGGGCAGAAGATAGCTAAAATACCTTCACGTGCACGTAATCTGGCGAAAGATTAACAGCAGAAATTAGGGGAAAAATGACATGAACTTCTTGTTCTCAGAAGGTGGCTTTCATTGCTGCAGCATGTGAAACAACTGCTTTTGTTTTCAAGCACTGAAAAAAAAAACCCTTGAAAAACCCCACTAGTCAATTCTATTTGACCACGTACTTGCTAATCACCAGGCTTGAGCTGTATCCTTTACAGAGCAGCACAGCCCTGATTGGTAAATCTGATTTGTCACTAAATCTCTTCAGAGTTGGACCCAGCATCTTACAAGCACTTGCCTGGCAGCAGCCGGGCTCCTCTGCTCCAGAAACACTCCGCTCAAAGTCAAATTAATCGGTGACTTCCAAAGACCATTAGGAAGAAGATATGTGTTCCAGGGCTGCTGAGAGCTTCTCCACACTGAATGATTCATGTTTATTGCAGCCAGGGCATTTATTTATTAGATTGCTCAGTGTAATGGGAAATTTAAAATGACACACATTGTATTACAGGGAGCCTTAGCAAAATATTATCTCCCTGTTATTGTAAATCAAACAATTCTCAATGTCAGCTCAGATCACCTTTGCTCAGCAAAAGTTTTTTTCCAGAGGGTTTGCATAGTTCCTTAGATACATTTTGCTTTACTTTCAGCAAGCATGCCCTCTTCCCAGGCTGATGTCTGAGACAGCAGAGCTCGGTGCTGCAGACTGGGTTAGGATCCTGATTGCAATCCTGAGCTTACCTGGGCCTTCACACCCAGGTCCTGTGCATAAAGGATCAGATAATTCAGCCCCACAGTAAAAGAAGAACGAGCCAGAATGGTGGGTATAGGTATTGCCTTGAAAAGGAGGAAAACAGTCAATATTTTAAGGGAGAGAATTAAATCTGTTCTATGTACCTTGTACTAAGAGGCACAAACCCTTCTCGACACTTCTTTAGAGGAGGCCCCACAGTTTCCCCAACTTGCAGAGCAGGGGGGCGGGAAGGATCCAACCTCTGGAGTGGTGAGAGAGGGAAAAACAGCCAGGAAAACTGTAATTAAAGGAAAAGTCAGGGTGAATACTAGTAAATCTGGGCTGAAGTAAAAATGTGAGCTAAGGCCATCAATGGGGTTTGCCCTCCTGTAGCACCTTCCCCTGGTCGAGGCTCTCTGCATGCAGACCATGAGTGATTGCAGAAGGAAAGAGCTTTGTGGAGGATCTAAGCATCAGATATTCACCTGCCACATATAAACACTGTCCCTGCAGGACAAAGTGTTGGAAAATACACCAGAGGTCTGGTTATTGGTGAAGAAGTGAGACACAGCATTTTCCGATGGCTGTGCTGGGCAGTCACTCACCTGTCAAATTTCCCTGTGATTTTAACAGGCTGAAAAGTGCAGAAACACAAATGTATTATTTCTAATATGAATGGAAGTTTGTGCATGAAATAAAGGAGAAGGAGACTTAAACATGTACTAGAGTGCATCATCTGCACACAGAAAACTCGGGTGCAGCCTCCCATACCCATTTTGTAAAGGGGAAAAAAAATCTGATGTCTGAAATACCGTCTCAAAGACCGCAGAAAGGAAGTGGAGGAAAGAACTGCAGAGTCCAGTGGGGCAAAATGCCCACTATGGGGTGTGTTCACCACCACTAGTGGTTGTTACAGAAGGACAAAAAAAACCCCTCCATCCCTGTCATTGGTAATTAAGGCTGCATCACTCAGGGCAGAGCGCTCTGTGTGTGTGTGTGTGCAATGAGGCTAATTAGCACCAGAGCACTGTCTGATTGAAAGAGTTTGGTGCAGGAAAGCACACAGAGGGGCTCACCAGTGAGGCTGGATGCACTCCAGTCCAAGTAGTTTGGCTTGGGCTCCCTGCCCTGGTTCAGAGGTGGCCGAAGGGGTCGGTACCGCTCAGCAGCAGCTGCTGGTGTTGGGATGACAGCAGCGGGTGCACAAGAGCAGCAGGAGGAGGTGCTGCCTGAAATGATCAACCCAAATTCATTTTTTCTCCAGAATGTTTATTTTTATATCCAGGTGTCATTGCATCAGTTTTTTTGCCAGGTTGGTCTCAGGATTAGTTGGCAGCAGCAGTTTGGGTGTGTGGGCATCAGGAGTCAACAGCTCAGCAGCTTGGGGGAGTGGGAAGCAGCCAGGGAGAGGGGTCCTGGAGGAGCTTCTCTGGCAGAGGGGATCACAGTGAGCGTGTGTGCACAGACTGCCTGGGCTCAGCCACAAGATGAGGTGATGCTTGTTTGGGTCATTCTTGTGGAAGATGTTTCTGTCCAGAGCAGGGAATTGGAACTGGATGAGCTTTGAGATCCCTTCTGACCTAAACTATCCTATGATTCTTACAATTCCATGATACAGTTCTATCTATCAGTGCCCCCACTGGCTGCAGCCCATGGCCACAGCACTGTGTGCATGCAGGAGCAGACACACAGCCATAGATCTCTCTCATCACCAAGAGACCTCCACAGCCCAACTGTGGAACAAGTGGATCTAGAGATCTAGTGGACCCAGAGAAAACCAGAATTAAAAATACCCTCCCCAAGAACAGATTCACACCATTTTCAGAAGAGGAAGAAACTCTCTGTGACAAGGAGAGCAATTTCTTCCAGCCTCCAAAATAAGGATTTTTTAAGAGTAGACGATGCTGAAAGCTGATTCCAGGGGAACTATCCTGTAGCTGCCAGCACAACGGCCCAAAGATTTTAATTGCTTGTTAACTACCATTGTTGCACAGAAGTTAGCCAAGCTGAAGCCGTCTGACATAAATCACATGTATCAGCCCAATAAATCTCCTCTCCAAGTGACAGCTTTGCAGACAGCAGTGAATTAGAGCGGCCGATGCACAGACCTGTACGTACAACTGCCGCCTGCAAACCGGTGACAGATCTGTTGAGACCAAAACACTTGGCATTCTGCTAATGTCTGTCATTATCATGATTGATACAGCCCCTCTATCACACTCTGCAGTTGTCTACATTTTGCAAAGCTTTATTAAATTACCGCGTCTCCCAACTGTTATCCGGCATCAGTACGAGGAAATGACCAAGAGCAGTCAGGGACAACTCGAGGTTTTTCGGCTCTGAAGACCTGGGGAGGTGAAAAGGATGAGAGCTGAGAGTTTGCTGACTCTTCTCTAGCTAAAAAAACTGAGGACAGGGTTATCTTTGTGTTTGAGGACAGGAGCTGACACTGTCCCCACGCTGAGTAGTGGCGGGGTTGCTCCTGATAAAAGAAACGGGTTATTCTGCCACTCAGTGCTTGGCAGGACCAGGGGACTTTCTGCTTCCCTCAATGTATCATAATTATCAAGGTTGAAGGATTTATTCTGTGAGCCCTGGTGCTCTCGGGGCCAGGGTTATCTTAATGACTCTCCTGTAAGTGTTCCCCTTGACCTACCTTCAGTGCAAGCCCCAGGAACAGGTGCCATTACAATATATTCCGCCCCACTGAAAGTCCTGCCTTCGTGGAGACTTTAGGAGGAAGAATATACAGATATATTGTTTCTATAAATCCCCTGATATTATCTTTTATCGGTAGTAATAAATGTCCATATTAATTAACTTAATGGTTTTAACTGCAGTAATGACTTTGTATTAAATGAGTGCGCTTTCATGTCCCACATAAAAGCTGCAATAATAAAACTCATCTAACAGTATTTTTTTCAACTTCTATTATGCTGAAACAAAGCAAACCCTTTGCTGGAATATTCCAGCCACCAAAGGCAGCAGATGAATCAACCTTGATGTAAATCATACCCATTTTAAAATGGAAGTATATTCAAATTTGGGAAGTTTTGAGCTTTTGGAATGAAAACCAAATGAGGCAATCACTTTTTTCCCCCCCTCTTTATTTGCTAATAAACAAGTGAATCTGATTTTCAGTCTTTCATCTGTTGCTGTGAACGTTCTGGTTGTTCTCATAAATATTTGAGAAAAATTCATGGCTTTTTGCAATCATTTTGAAATACATGTAAGTGCCAGAGGAGGTGTTGGCTACCAGTAAGGGAGTAGGGAATACTGTGTACTTGTGAGAGCAGCAAGAGAATATCAAAAACATACCCTCAAATTTTCATTTGCACCCTCCAGGCTGAAGTATCTTTGCATTATATGTGAACTCATATAACTAGAAGGGTGGAAAATGGTGATTATCAGTAGTCAGGGCAGTGATGGAGGGGAAAAAAAGCTTATCTCCATAAATTGACATCTGTAAATGGTTGCTCTTGGTTCTACCAGAGCTATGTCTGAGCCAATTTAGTCATTGTTTTTGTTGTGGATTTAAACCAGCATGACTGTCTTCACCATCTGTGTGAACTGGCCCCATTTTATAACTGACTGTTACCAGTGCTTTTACCATCTCTAAAACACATGGGCAGATGTGTTTGTTTAGGGCTCCTAAACCCTCCTGAGAAAGCCCCTGACCTCTCCTGACACCCCAACACAGCCTACAGGATTCTTTTCAAGCAATCCTTTACCTGCTTCTGAAATTGCAGATAAAACCTCTAAATTAGAGCATCTTAACACATTGAAAGTGCTGCTTTCCAGAGATAGTTTCTCTCTTCTCTGGGAGATAAAAAGGGGGTGCACCATGGGAAGAGGCCCACAAATGAACCCAACATCCACCCACAAGGACTTCCTTCATGTCTGAGTTGCACTGGAGGATGACTGAGGATGGGTGTAGGATTGAATTTGCACCGTAACGGCAATGGATTTTTGCAAATTAATTTTTTTCCCCTAAGCTGCTTCACCCTTCCTAACAGAAGCCCATTGCTGACACAAGCTGGCTAAAACAGAAGTGGAAGCCAAGCTCTCAGCCAGGGCACAGTGAAAGCTTTCTAGTCTGGTCCATAATCCCAGGTTTTCAAAAGTGCAAATCAATCCCCAAAGTCTTTTCCAGGAAGAAATTGCTAGATTGAATTTGCCCTTACAAGTGACAAAGTGAACTGAGAGGTAGCTGCCAGCCCTTTGCATGGCCACCAAAAACCAGATCCCGTCGTCCTGCTCTCACCAGTGAGCCAAGCTGCTCTCCATGTCATGGACTTCCTCCTGGAATTTCAGCTTAGAAAGTCCTAATCACTGTGTGTAGGGAGGAGAGTTGCCAATGTTTATGGTGCAGAAAGCAGCAAGGAACTCTTGGCTGGTGAAGATAGTTCTGAGGTTCTCTGGGCAGCTTCAAGCAAATTCACACTGACTCCAGAGCACCTTCCTGAGAAAAAGGTCGGGAAACATTCAGGCTCTCGATGACTTCTTCAGGTCTTTACACTTTTTGACCCCAAGAGCTGTGGCTGTGGTTGCAGCTGTTTGCAGGTCTAAGCCATGGTTGGGCTCTGCAGGTGGGGGCAGTGGAGCTGTGCTGGGGGACATCCCCCCCAAAGCCAGATCCACAGCCAGGCTGTGCTGGCATGCCAGAGCCCTGCACTGAAGGCTCCCTCTGGGAGTGCTGGTTATCCTGCAAGCTTTATGTAAATATTTTTAAGTGGCACATCTGTCTGAATTACCGCCGTGCCCTCCTGGATTGCTAATTGTAGGTTTTAATTCAGCTCTCATGACCAGTTTACATAAATTAGGGAGCTGGCAGTAAGCAAGCTTTGAGGAGATGGGATATGGACTCAGTGAGGGCTGATTTTTTCTCTCTAAAATGCTTCTCCCAAGCTCGTGCTTTTTCCCTTAGTTTGAATCATTCTGTGGGGAAAAGAGAGAGTAATTTAGCTCTGCTTGTGGAAGGGACACAGCACTGTTCTGTCTTCACCCCAGTGCTGGTGTGCTCAGATCACACCATTAGTCTAATTGACTTTAATTGGCTATATAAAAAGAAAAAGATTTGGCATATAACTTCTGTGCCATAGCCATTTGGCAGGAGTCAGGGACAAGGCATCTTAGCATGGCTCTGCTGGCTCATACCTGAGTGGGGGAATGGCCTTATAATATAAAGTAGTGCCCAAAATGCAAGCAAAGATTGGAATACCAGGTTTGGAACAAGCCATCTGATCACGTGCCTTGCTACCAGCAGCAGAGCACACAGAGCTCGAGCTGCAATAGGACATTGAGTTCCCAGTTTGCATCTGTTACAGTTTAAACTTCAAGCACAGATTAATCAAGCAGGTCAGCCTTCACTTTCTCCAAACTCTGGCCTAAGGAGTGGAATGTCTTCAGCTGATATGCTTATCCATGTAATCCCCTGTCTTCTGTCTGAAATTAATCTGGTTCAAGAGCCATTTTCCCTCTGTCACATCCTCCTGTTCACCCAAGCAATCATGCATTTAACACCACACAACCACTGACACAACTGATGAAGCCCCTTAACCATCAAAACACGCGGGATTTGTCCCAAAGCCTATCAAATGTCCCTTGCTTGGATAGAAACTGTTCCTGCAACTGCAGACAGGAAAGCCAGTTTCCTTTGGCAGCATGTGCTTGCAAATAAAGTATTGCTGCCTTCAAGCAGCAGTAAATACGTATTGTCTGCTGGAGGAATAAAATCAGTGCCTTTCCAATAAATATGTGTATTCTGCAAGTGAGTAAGAGACAGTTTTTTATTATTGTCTGCCTCTTGTTTTCTTGAATCTCTCCTTTCCTGGGATGTTTAACAGCCTAAACACAAGACTTACAGAAATAACCCCAAAGATGTCCTAGTAGAAATTCCTCTGTGTCAGCCAAGATGGATGTGCAGTCACCCAACCATAAACTGTGCAAAACCATCGTGCTGCACCTATGAATAAATCCATCTGCCACCTGGCATCTCCCACCATCAACACTGCAATAGTTACTGCCCCATTAGAACCATCTTTGCAAGAAAAACAGAGGAATAAATTATTAAACCCCAATTATTTTATTTGTGGCTCTTTAGAAACATTAGTGGTCAGGCAAGAAGGGCTCAGAAATGGGTTCAGATTGAAAGGAGGAAAAACTACAAGAACAACAGGCTGGAAATCTGTTGAGATAGTCAATCTGTTGAGATACACACATGCTTAAACTGAAATTATCTAATTAACTAAAATAGTTGCTGCAAGTGTATTTTGCGCTGTGACTTTTTTTGTCCCAATTAGACACTTCAGATCTTCTAGATGGTTGAAGAATAAGAGGAATATGGTACCTCCTTAAAAAATATCAACCCAGACAAGCAAAGCTAAATAAAAATGTGGAATTTGGAGTGTCATTCCCTCTGCCCTGTCTGAGATGAGACTGCAGCTCCTCAGGGCACCAGGCGGTGCCTGTGTGCTTGCTTTTCCCATCTGTAAAATGCCTCCCACGTGTTGGACCTTCTGGTTTAGTGAGAACATCCTGATCCCTATCCTTGCTGCCACTCTGTGTTTTCTCACAACTCAGGCTGCGCCTTAAACCTCAAAGTTGTCTTAAATCCCAGGAGCCAAACCCAGCTCTGATGTGATGGATCTGAACATGACCACAGCTTGGTGAATTTTTTTACCCTTTCTTCCCAACATGGACACTGAGAAAGATGAATTTCATCCACTTTGGTGACAATTCAGATGCATCCAGCCTGATCCAGAGTTCATTAAAGCTGGAAGGAGCCTTTCTATCACTCCAGCAGATGCTGGAGCCACCCTCCTGCCATGTGTGTTGCAAGCGGGTGCCACTGATGCCGAAGCACGACCGTGGTGCATCACCGCATCCAGACTTTCCAGAACAAAAGCTTGAGGATTTTTTTTTTTCCTCTGGTGGGCTGATACTTTTTATGGAATCACCCAAGGGCCAGGTTGTAGTTCTGTAATTGTACAGGGCTGTCATCCTCATAAATATTTAACACCTCTTCCAAGTGAAACTGCAGCTCCTTTTATTGCACAAAGCGATGGATATCCCAGCTGAAACCATTCTGCTTCCTTGCTGGTGCCTGCTGAAAAGTGACTGTGGTTCAAAATATTTATCAATGCTTTGTTGTATTGGGAGAATGCTCAGTGACAGATGGACACTCTCTTTAAAACCTCAACGTATGCAAATCTCCATACAAAAGAGCCCAGGATGTTTTTAATATCGCACACTTTGCCTCAGGACATGTTTTTAAATCCCCACTTACCAAGGGGCCTGGCTTTTTATCAGTCAAACGCCTTAAGCACTATGTCAATGTGGACATCTGGCCGCGTGTTTAAAAAATTTTTTATTTGCTAAAATATTTAGTGATGTGACAGGGGTTTTAACTGGGGACATCAGGTCTAATGGCATATGTTTCAACCCAACTGCTCAGAGAGAGGAAAAAATTAACGAGGTAGTTGTTCGGGGCAGTTTAGCATTTGGTGTGTAGTGAGCCAAAAAAAAAAGGAAGGTGCAAGACCAGAACCAGGCATTATTCTGGACCAGTTTGGGGGTGTAAGGAATTGGGGTTAAATACACTGAAATAATAGCTCATTGGGATTATTCTAATTCCTCTCCATCATTTTGCTGTGCAAGAGAAATTCTCCTAGGGATGTGTGTGGGTTTTAAGAGCTTCTTCCTCCTTTTCAGGTAGATGTTGGCCAAGGAGATTGGCTTGAACTGTTCCCATGTGGGAGCCTGAGCAGCAGTGACAAGGAGTTTGGAACTGGTGGGAATGGGTGGGAGATGATTACCAACGAGCAAAAGAATGAAAAATAACAGACAGAAAGGTGTCATGAGTCTTTCAGGTTTCTTACAAACCTTTTGCACTTACCACCGAGCCACTCAGCAGCGACAATTCCCACCCAACACCATCTGGAGAGCGAGTCTCCAAGTTCCTTGCAGGTTTTGGTGCTCCATCAGCACCCAGACCATGAGAAGGAACTGTGATCCCAGCAGTACCAGCCATCAACCCTGCTTTCATCCCAGCTATTCCTGGCAAGTGTTTCTTGAGGGACATTGTCAAGCAGGGATGGAACAGAAGGTGTTGAACAGAACCATTGCTGTGGATGATGCCAGGGCTGCTCCTCCGGAGCAGGGCGTGCCAATGCAACGCCCCAGCCTGGTGCCAGAAGCCCTTTTGCTTCCAGAGCAGCCATCTCTTAGCTTTAAAAATTAGATATGCCAAAGTGATTCCCAGCCTGCTGTGCACGGATGTGCCATGCTATGTGTTTTAAAAGCAGGAACCTCAGCTAATTGTTACTCTCCCGCTCGAGCTGTTCTGCTCTCAATTAACACCCCTATCATTAGGAAGTTACCACGTGTGAATTGAAACATGAGGCATGTTTGCCTTCTGCATGGGCAACCAGGCAGCCTGAATTGCTTAGAGAAATCCAGGCTTCTTCACCTCAGTGCTGATGCTAAGCCCAAGGATGGTCATTTAATGCTGCCCTTAACCATTTTGTTGCTGTCACCTCAGAAGGAGCTGGTGTGACGCTGGTGCTCGTGAAGGAGGAAAGCACTGTGGGTCATGTCACTGCTGTCCTGTTTTGTGGTGGGGATTGAGGAACCGCTTCGTTGGAAGGCAAAAGTTTCCTTTAACTTCATTCAAGGAGAAAAATCACCCAAAAGAGCCAACCCAGTGTCTGACCTCCTGTCTTGTAGATCTGTGGTACCTGTATTTTATGTCACTGCAATATTCATGTTTACATTTGATTAACATAGACCCCCTGGGGTTAAATGGTGTAGCTGCAGGTATGCCAGTGTGTGCAGAGTTCCAGGTCAGTATGTTCAAATAAACTTCCTCTTGAAACAGCATCTGGCTTTTGTGCTGGCTGGTGAATGTTGCATCACTCCGTTTTCTCTGGGAAAATGAATGAGAAAATAAATTTGGTGGAAGAGCCGTGGATTACAATGCAGTGGGATGATGTAGGGCTAACGAACAGTGAAATCTGCGAATTTCAGCTCATTTATGCAGAAAAGGCCAAACTGTGCCGAAGCCAAGTTCCACCTATATTGGTGTCCTGTCTCCAGCAGTGACCTGAACTCTGCCCAAGGTCCCACAACCCCCAAAATGCTGATGTGATAAAGTCAGGTAGTAGGAAATGGCTGTGCAGCCTGAACACAGTACTGCCAGAAGTAGATTTGAATCCTGAAGCACAAGGCTCTTCTCTCATCCAAAGTGCTCCTTATTGTGATCACTGAGGGGAAAAAGCTGATTTAAATGGAGTTTATTAAAACTTCTACCTGGGAGGTGCACAGATGTAACAGTAAAGCCTAAAAGGTCTGACAGGAGATACCTGGACCCTTCCTTGACACTTGTGAGGGCTGGAAATGGAGGGTTTCTGCAGAAACCAGCACATGACAATTGCCTGGAGATCTGGCCCTGCTCCATGTGGCCCCTGTGGTGCTCCTGTCACCTCCTGCTTTTCGTGCCTACCACTGAGGACTTCCCAGTTCTGCATCTGCTCTCCTCTTGGAGGGAGAGGTTTCGACTTTACGTCTTTTCACTTCTGGAAAGAGACCAAATGTCATGGCAAGATCCAAGGCATATCAAAGGAGTGAGACACTGTGGTAGGCACCAAGATTTGCAGCTTATTTTCCAGATGAGAAGGTGATATAGTTCTCCTAGAGGTAAAGCTTTTCAGCAAACCCCTAAATTACTTATCTTTTTTTTTTTTTTTTTGATAAAAAGTTCTTTTTCTCCAGCATACATTACTTTCTTTGTGTCATGTGCTTGTCTTTGCTGCATTCCTCCTGAGAGCAGTTGGTCACTCCAGTTCTATGAAGTATTAATACCCCACCAGTGATATTTATGTACCCAGATCTTTTTTTCTTTTTTCTTTTTTTTTTTTTTACCTTTAGATGTTCAACAGCATGAATATTCTTATTTTTTATTTAAAACTAATTTGGAGTTCTCGCTCTCTAAGGGGTTTCTAATCACCAAAAAATGCCCGAGGCTAAAACTGATTGACAGGAAAACGTTGTGGCTTCTGAAAAGTAAATTGGCTATTGACAGAGCAGTATACAAAGGAAAATGCTAAATGCTTATTATTTATGAGCTATTAGGGAAAATGTTATTAGCATCTGTTTCCCACATGGGCAAAAACACCTGTCAGACATCAGGAAACTATAAAACGATGCACAGTTAATAGTTACTTTGTTTAAAAAGTCATTAAAATTGAATGTCAGCTAAAACTTAGGAAAACATTATTCTTCAAAAGACTTTTAATCTTGCTGTTCAAAAACAAAACAAAAAAAAATAGAAAAGACCTTGCCACATTTTAATTTCTGGGAGCAGAAAGGAAGAAGGCGTTTGATTTGAAAGTGATGAGGTGACTTGTGGTACACAACAAACAAGGCATGAAAAAAAAAGAAAGGCAGAGGAAGAAAGGCCCAGGTTGGGTCCCTCCTGGAGCTGGGAGGCAGAGGGAGGGCAGAGCAAGGTCAGGCATTTACAAGGGGTTTCAGATTGTTGTGGGGGTGTTTGGATTTTACTTAAATCTGTAAATAGGGGAGGTCTGTCTTTCTTAGAATCAGAGAATCACAGAACTAGACCAGGTTGCTCCAAGAATTTCACAGTAATGGAGAATAGGTTTAGATTAGCTATTGGGAAGAAATTCTTCCCTCTGAGGGTGGTGAGGCCCTGGCACAGGTTGCCCAGAGAATCTATGGCTGCCCCCTTCCTGGAAGTGTCCAAGGCCAGGTTGGTCAGAGCTTGGAGCAACCTGGGCTAGTGGAAGATGTCCCAGCCCATGGCAGGAGGGTGAAGCTGGATGAGCTTTAAGGTCCTTTCCAACCCAAACCATCTTACAATTTCTCTGATCATCAGCCCCAAATCACACTTGCCTTGAATCAGACCCAAACTCTGCACAGGGTGTGCCACATCCAGGTTGGGCTTCCTTGCTGTGTCTGCAAATAAAAAGGAAAATTGTGGCCAAGATGTCTCAGACCCCTTTCCCCCTGTCTGCAGGCCAAGTAAACAGGGATCTGACTGGATTTTTATGAGTTGCAATTTATTTACATAGGGAGCCATTTTCCTTCTAAAAATTCATATATGACTTTTCAAGTAGCCGTATTCAGGAGGCAAACCTGCTCTCCGTGTTTATACAGAGGTGAGCCCAGCACCAGCATTTTAGCACAATCCTGGTAAAAAACAAAGGATTTTTTTAAACACACAGTGTGATGGCACCTTCCTTTCCAGATTGGGCAGAATGTTAGCATAGGTTGTGAAACCAAACCCAGGGGGTCTTGCATGGATGTAGAGCCTAAAGGTGAAAATAGCCTAAAATGTGCTGTTCTAACTGTCTGAGCAGGTGTAACAGCAAAATGTACCCACCGAAGCCTTAGCGGTGAGCAGAAACATGGTCCATCTTCCCAGCATTGCACAAACACCCTGCTGTCTCCAAGGAAATCAATAATTTCTGTCTGTACAATTTATATTCTCTTCTAGACAGGAATTTCATACCTGGAATTTTACTTTGGTAAATAGCAGAAAAAAAACCAGATGATTTTTGGAATAACCCCTCGCCCCAAAATCGCCCTTGTTTTTCCTCACAGTGAATGAAATTTTACTAATCCAGGACACAAGGACAAACCCAGTCTGACACCAGTAAAAGTGCCAAAGAAATATAATATAAAATATTGCTTGTCCATTTAAATTATTTAATGTTATTAACATTAATTACCATACTTGGATACCCTGAGTGATTCACACGTTTTCCCTCCCCCAACTTCTCCTCCAAAGCTGAACTCTGATTTTCGACATCAGCTTGTTTTCTCCATGGATTTCCTCAGAGCAGCAGAAGGGATTTGGCAGATGGTATCTCACCATCCCAGTCCACTCTGCTCCAAACAGTATTTCCTCTTCATCTCCTCCTTTTTGCTCCACAGACACCAAGGCTCAGTTTGGTGCCTCTGTGTGTGTGTCCCAGTTTCCAGCTATCACATCCATTGGGGGGCTGGAAGGGTTTGGTTGGTGCCAAGACCCAGGGTGGGCTCAATTACTGCTGCTGGGTATCAGGGACTCACAGATCTCTGCATCCACTCTGATGAGGCTGAGGAGGTGCTGGAGGAGTTCAGTGCTGTGGTGCAAGAAGAGGGTCGTATTTTAGTATGAATAGCAGTATAAATTATCTTCACCTGGTGACACTATTGGCTTTTATGACTCAGTTTTATCACAATTTCTTCTGCAGCCCATAAATTGAGACAATTTCCCATGGGAAACAGAGTCGGCACCACGTGAAGGATGGAGGGACCAGCTCCTGGTGGGGTTGGCCATCCCCAGGAGAGGCTGGGAATGTAACAAGGTAAAGGATACCTTACTCAAGACCTTCTGGAAATGACCACCTGGGGAGGCAGAAGACGCTCTTGGTTCACTATTAAATTCATTTCTGATGGAGGTAGAAGTCATTATTGCTCTGTTGACATTTCAGCAGCACAGGGCAAAGCAGGGACTTTCCAACCAACATCATTAGCCAGGAGAGGCAGATGTGCTTCCCAAAGACTGTGTTGGCCTGATCCAGACCCCAGATGCCTTCGTGAAAATGTGGGGCTGTCTCTTGCCCTTCCCACCTTCTCTTCAAGCACTCCCAGCAGCAGAGACCACCTCCACCTTGCCCAATCCCCCAGGAAAGAGCCCTCCTGGGTGGGGACTTCAATATCAGGCTGGAGCTGCCTTTGATGTGCCATTTTCTCTTTGAAATGCAACGTCTCACTCATCTAATCCTCATCACATTTGGGAAGCTTCTCTTCAGTCTTTCAGATCAGGATGTCAGGGGAGTCGAGTTTATTTTTGAAAGGGGCCAGTTTGAAGTTTCTTGTTTTTAATACATGAATGCTTTTTAGATCAAAATGTAAAGTAACCCTTTTGGTGGGGGATTTGGGTTTTATTGTTTTGTGGGGTTTAAAGTTTTTTTCACTTGGGACTGTAAATAGCTCTCAGGCACCTTGGATTTGTTTTCCTAAACTTTGCCCTGATGCTCATTGTGCAGTCCACATATTTCAAACCTCCCAATTACCTTTCTCAGCATATGCATGGGATCATTCCAGAAAGAGCTGTGCTTAGAACCAACAGAAACCAACACTGTGCCCATCCAGTCCCAGGGAGGAAATCCTAATCAGTGGAACACTCGAAAAACAGAATCTAACATAATTTATTGCATTTGGTTCATGGAAATTATCCTCTCCAGCTCCTGTGAATGTCTCAGGAGTAACAGGGACTTTCTTCCTGAGGATGGGAGCTGTGTTTGAGCTGCTCCAAAAGCCCCCATACCTGCATTTTCCCTCAGTCAGACACAAATGCAGCTGATGAGTAAAGCACTGCGCAGGGCAGCTTCCAGTGACAGTCTGGGTGCCAAAATGGGCTTTTCTTGGACCAAGCTTTACACACAGATCCTGCAAACCCAGTGGCTGCTCCTCACCCATCCTCGATCCAGGACCCACGCTCCAGGCAGGGCAGTGCCAGGAATTTAACTTTGAAACGACTTGCACTCAGGCTGGTTTTCCCCACACTAACCTTTCCTCCTCCCAGTCTTGAAAGTTAGAAACATCTTTTGTATTCCGGAGGCCAAAGGGCCAAACTTGCCTTTAATTAAAATGCATATTCTTTAATTAAAAGCCCCATAACACATGAAGGGCATTCATTGAAATACGATGTGTGACATAGTCATTACCCTGCTGTTAATTACTAATTAATGAAGCTATTTCAATTAATAGCTTCCCCACTGTCACTCTGGCTTTGACAGGGCTCCGTGCTGAGAAGCCGTAGTGGAATCACAGGCGATCGTAACTCCTGGAACGGCACCAAAAGGCATCAGCTGAATATTCATGTCGGACGACGTTAACACTTTTCAATTAAACATAATAAAGTAAAAGCTCCGTCAAAAGTGTATATCAAACATGCATCAGCCTTTCCCTCTCCCCCTCTTCTCCTCTTCCAGCTTGTCAAAAATAACTAGAGAGAAGTAGGAGGAAAAAAAAAAATAAATTAAAAAGTGGGTTTTTTTCTTTCCTTTTGACACTTCAGGCTGGAGCATCGTTTATCAAGCAAGTGGTGCTGCTGCGCAGGGGGAGGATTTACGATGAGCCCAGGTGAGCACTTGTGCTCATAGGCATCTCTTTTCTCTCCTAGGGCTGAGTATGGCATTGCTCTCCTGTTTTCTCTCCCTTTTCTACACCAAAACTCCAGTAGGGAGTGGGGAGAGGCCCCCTCGGGTTCTTCTCAGCCCTGTGCAAATATCTGGGAGCTGAGGAGCAACGTGTTTCGCTTCCACGGTTAAAGGAATCACTTCCCAAGTGCAGGTTTTCATCACAGAGCTGCGCCTCCAAGGAGGCTGCTGGTAGGGGCTGGTGTAAGGAGCAGCATGGAAAAAAAGCTTCTTTTGCAGTTGAGAAGTTATATCAGACCCAAAAACTGCGGAGCTGCGCTGTGCTCTCTCGGGCGCCATCTGGTTGAAGTTTTTCCATTCAAAACACTTGAAAAACGAATCCAAGAGAGATTCCCGTGGAGTATACCCATATTGAACCTCAAGTGCTTTGTTTTGAGAGCTGTTCTTTTGGGGCAGAACTTGGGGAGGGGGAGCAATCTTTTCTAGAGAAAACGTTATTTACAAAAAGGTAGAAATTGGGAGGAAAAGGAATATGTTGTCCAACTCTCCCTATTGTTTAGGTACTCAGAGATACAGAGAAATCTCATATGACATGTTACAGAAAGCAAAAAAAGACAGTGCCTTGGTGTGGGCACAGAGAAGGGAGATTCCTGTGATTCCTGATGGATAAAGGAAGAAAATGAGAGGGGTTGCAAGGAGATGTTTCAATCCATGCCTCAACTTGAAGTTTCTGTCTGAAGCCAAGCAAGATAATGCTCATTGCATCGCCTGTTGGCAATGCACTGCTGAGGCATGAGCTAACACTTATCATGTGATGGGACTAATAAATAAATCCTGTGATTTGTGCTTATTCTTTGTGTCAGATCATGTTTCTGCATTTCAGTGTCCCAAATAAAGCAGTGGCACAGGGGGCAATGTCCTCACTGCCCAGTGCTGAGCATCAGCTGGAAAAATTATTCTTCCACTTTCCTGGCGGCTCTAAGAAAATGCAAATCTATTTGTTATGTTTGTGGTTTGTTTCAGATTCTTGCTCTGCTCTCTCTGGACTATCTACCAGGGGTAGTGTCACCTGGAGGCACTGGGTAGACAAATCTCATTCCTGGGAGCCAGATGAAAGCAGGGAGATAAGGAGGGGTAAGATGTACTCACCACTGGGACTTTCCCATACTGGTCACCTTCCCACCCACAGCACAGTCCCAGCCTCCTGGCCAGCTCTGTGCTTTTCCAGAATTAAAATCCCCCATTCCCACCTCCTGCTCTGAATGCTGGTATCCGTCTCAGGCAAGTGGAGTTCCTTCCTTCCTTCTGTGCTGACCCTTCAGCAGCTGCCAGCTCCTCCTGCCCCCCTGCACCAAGTCAGGCAGTGTCCCTGTTTCCTTCCCCAAGCTTAAGACATGTAGATGATTTCCTTTAATGCTTCATGGTTTCCTGCTCTGGTCTTAGACTGAAACTGGAAACAAAAATCCAGTTCTTGAAACTAAGAATTTCAGACTCAGAAGAAAAGTGTGACTACTCAGTGCCTGCCTTGGTTTTGGGGGGCAATATGAAAACGAAGACCTTTTCCTTCACTGCTTTCTTTTGCCCTCCCTGATAACACCTAATTTTTGGATTCCTCTCTCCTTTTCTTTTGACCATCACCAGACTGAGCCCTGCTAAAGCCGAGTGCGAGGGCAGCCCAGCTGATCTGTCCGAGCACCACCGAGGACTCACCATTGTTTGTTCAGCTGGTTGACTTCTAAAGGCTGGTCTCCAAGGTCTCAATTAGGGTTCAGGGCTGAGTCGCCTCCATCTCTCCTGGGAAGAGGTTTTGCCTCTTCTGCTCAATTATGCTCAGTGTCTCCTCCAAGTGCATGAGAGACAAGGAAGGTGGGAGCTTTAGCTCTGCTTTAGTTGTTACCCTTGAAGGATAATTCAGAGATGTGCATTGCTAGAAAGGCTTCATTTTTATAATGTGATAGGCCCTTGATCTGCTGTGTTTGTGCAGGGCATGGAAGCCAAATTAGTTAATTGGACAGGCCCTCATTTTGTTTGGATGCTGTGCCCCTCTCTCAGAGGGTGCTGCTGGTGGCAAATGAAGCTGCACAGAGATTTGTCCCTGATTCCCCGGTGCTGGAGTGACTTCTGTGTCTGCCTGGCATGTGTCTAGTTTTATTCTTCATTAATGGCAGAATGAAGAAAAGATAGAATTCACACAAATCACCCTTCATATGGGGGATGGTGGTGATACAAAAGATATCAAAGCTCAAACACCAGTGCTGAGAACTTCTTCTGTCTGTCCCCTGATGTTCATGAGGCTCCTTTTTGCCTGTAAAAGAAAAAAAATGTTTCAGGGTATGTTGAGAAAAGTATTGGTTGAGATGGGAGCTGCCCTTCCCTGGAAATATTAATCCACCAAACACGGATGAATCTCCTGGAATAATCCTCTCTAATGCACGTTCAGGAAATCAATTCAGTGCTTTATTCTTTAATCCAGAAATCTCCAAGGAGGAGGAGGAGAAGGAGGAGGAGGAGGAGGAGGAGGGAGAGGATGAACAGACACCATCAGAAGAGGATAAAAAATTGGCACTGTGTTTAAGGAAAAGAGAGAAAACCGTGTCTTCACTGAGAGCAGTGAGACATTCTGGAAGCCCAGTGGTAAAGGTTCACCTGCAAACACCAAAGCCCTGAGGTGCCAAAATATTTCGTTTCTTACTCGTGCTCTCATTTTTGGCTCTGCAAAACCCACCAGTGATACTCCAAATTGCACTGCCTTGGTGTTGCACTCACAAGCCAGATTTTCGTGTGTCTGCTCCATGTGTGCTTTGACTGCAACACTCAGACACCCACAGAGGCAGGTCTCAGCCAGAACTACCTCGGCAAATTTGGCATGCAATTGCCTGTGTGACAGCATATCTGCTTTGGGAACAGCAGTGAATGGTTCAGTTTCCCTCCTGAACAGCTTTAAACCTGAAACATCATTTAAACCTGTGGGTAATACATCTTAATGATGCTATTTCAGGAGTGTTTTCCCTCCTAAACCCTCTAAAATACAGCTGTTTCCAGGCATGCTTATCTTTTAGCTCTTGCAAACAGTTCCCATTTTTCAGCCTCAGTTTAGTAGGAAATGTTTCCAAAACCTGTCAGTAAGGGTTCGCCCATCTCAAGGCTCTGCCTCTGTTTTTGGATTTCAGTAATTTTTGCCCTAACTTGAATGAAAATTACACAGTGCATTTCTGAAAATACTGGAATGATCTGAGGGTGCTGAAAGAGAGCACTTGGTATCTAAGAGGGCTCAAAGGACAAAGAGTCACATCTAGAGTTGCAAAAAGCTAAAGCATTTTACTTAGCTCATCACAGACTCATGAGCCAGGGAAAAAAATCTGATTTGGAGGTGAATCAAAATTTCCCCCTAGTTTTAATACCTTAATATGCATCATTTATGTAAGAAATTAGCTAAATTAGAATTCAGTACTCCCAGCTGTCCCCAGGCACAAGAATAGGTACCACTCCAAAAGGGTTTATCATGATCCCTGGGTTCAAACTTCGTGTCCAGGTGCAGAACAGCCCATCTCCTGCCAGCACTGGCTCTCCTGAAGGGACAGCCCAGGGCTGTGTAAACATTTCTCAGGTCACCACTTTGTTGCAATGAGTGTCCTACTTACAGTTTGCTGTAAAATGAGATTGCAAGGATGGAGGTTTATGCTGAGCTCTCCTGGCCCAGGTGGCTCCTGCAGTGAGAACTGCAGCCTCCAGACCTTTGCAAAGCACACTTGTGCCTCAGGTGGGCTGAAATAAAATGAAATAAGGGATCATGATAAATTACTCATCTGAAGACCTCCACTCTGATACCTGTTTATGTTTTTGTTGATAGTACTTCTTGTTCACGGGGTTTATTTTGCTAAAGAACCGGTGTCTGGAGTGCAGGATAAGAGAGCACATCCTCCCTCCCCCATGAGCATGTGGGGACATGTGGGGGCCTTGGATGGTCCCCTAAATCTGCTAAATGAGCTTTTGGACAGTGTCTGGGACAGGTTGAAGCAGGGAATGGAGATGCTGGAGGGAAGATCCTGTAGGAGACAGAGCAGATCTGCAGGCACTGGGGACCAGCTTGGTCACAGCAGCAAAACCACGCCAAGGTTACAGTGACCAGGAAATTAGTGGCACCAGGTTTATGGGCACAGGCCATCCCTTGTCTCATGTGGGGCAAAATTAGAGCAAAACACAGAAAGGCTCTTGTGACCAGCCATGGTTCACACCAGCTCTGGGCGTCTGAAGGGCTGAGGATGTGACTCATGAAAGCATCTACCTCACCTGTAGCTCACACAGGAGAGTTTGTAGATGAGTGGGTTTGTCTGAAACTTGGTAGGGGAAAAAAAAAATCAACATGAAAGGAATTTAACAGCTGCAATGAGCCTCAGTGGTTGCACAGGAAAATCCCCTGTCACCCACAAACAGTTTGCCTTTAATGAGAATGCAGGACATGCACGAGTAGGTTGCTAATTCTTTGTGTTAAGTCCTCCTGATAATTGCTACATGTGTACCTTTCCATTGTCTTCCATGGAAGTGGGATTGCAATTTTTTTTTCTTTTGGAGCTGAAATTAAACACAATTTATTAGAGAATAATGAATGTCAAAGTTGCAGGAGATCATGCCCAGCACTGTGTTGGGAGGAACAGGAGCAAGTCACCAGTAAATTGGGAGTTGTACAGAGCAGGGGAAAGCAATTTGGGAAGGGATTCAAGGGATCAGCCAAAGCTTTTCTGGCAGCTACTTCCTCAGTCAAATCATTAATTTTTGTTAATCCTTTGCAAAAATCTGGTGATTTGGGAACAAAATTTTACAGTATTTCAGTCCTGCTTTAAGAGGCCAAATCCAATTACAGGATAATGGGACTTTGGCCTCTCAGGAGCAGAGACACTCAGGAAGATGTGGGTTTATATGTGGGGGTTTCCTCTTATTTCATTATTGGCTTAAAACCTACCCCACCCTAAATTCTGCACCAGGAACTGTGTGAGCAGGAGCTACACCAGTCTGGAAACCAAATGGAGCACAAAATCCATCACCATCCCTGCAGCTGACGGTCATACTCGTGCTTTTGGGCTATTCCTGTGACTCTGTGCCCATGGAGCTGCTGCAGGGCCGTTGGATGGGGCAGGCTGGCCCAAGGTGAAGCCTGCAGGGATCCCTCTGCTCAGAGACACCCCCAAAAACTGCACTGCAGGAGGATCAGTATTTTTTGGAGGTGTTTTGGTAGAGGGGAAAACCTCTTTTTTAAACCCAAGTTATATAAGACTGTTTTTCATGTGGTTTTCAGACTACCTGCTCTGAGGACAGTTACAAACAAACCCAGGAAAATTATTTTGAAGAAAGAAACCAAGTAGGGAAGAAGAAAGTGGAGATCACTTAAGAGCTGCTGGTGGGAGCCTGATGCCCTGGGCTGCAACTCCCTGCCACTGCCCCCCCCCTCACTCCCTTTTCTAATTACAAGCAGCCAAACTGTAAAGACCTTAATGGACATCTTAATTATTGCATTAAAGTTTGAAATGGAAAATTCCTCATTACATGCCACGCAGTAGGTCACGGCTGCAATAAATGCTGATATTTTGCTTGTTACAGGACTGGGTGCCCTTTGCAGAACTGGTGTCTTTGGGGCATGTCCCGGCCCTGGGGAGCTGCCAGGTGGATGTTAGATCAGGTCTCTGCTGCGAGAGCATCTGCTTGTGTTTTCCAGGCAAAACTAGCAGCGAGGAGTGCTCTTTGCCATTCCTTTTCTCCTCCAAAGAGCGGTATTTTTCTCCTGTGCTTTGCTTTCCATCTGCTTGAATGTGTTTGTTGATTTAGTGTTATGCAAACTGCAATAAAACAGTATCCTTCTAATGATCTCCAGCCAGCTATGGAATATTTCCCAAACAATTTAAGTACAAACCCACCCCCAGCAGCAACACAATGTACCTGTCATTGGCCAGCCTTTAAGCCCAGTCATGATTCCCAGATCCTTTTGCACTGTACCTGTCCCTGCTTGCTCTGGGCAGGCCGGAAAAGCTCAGGTCCAACCTGTGACACAGACAATTTAAGAAAGAAAAGCTCTAACTAACCTAAAGGACCTAAAAGGTCAAAACAGCTCAGGTGTGTATGTCAGAGGTTGTTTATACCTTTATAAGAGGAGTGAAAGGATGGGAAAGTTTGAGGATAACTTGCACCCAAACCCTAAATCATCTTCAGCACCATTTTCATACCATCGAGTTTCACGTTGGTTTGTTTTTTATTGAGCACATTGAGGAGAAAATTAGAGGACTCTGAAGTACTTAGAGATATTCTCTTGATTACATGACCCTACAGATGTTAAAATTCCTTTTGGTGGCTTTTTCTCATTCTAAACTGTCTCCCCACCACTACCTGTACAATTGCCACGTGAGGGGTGAAAGTGAATGCTGGGACAGCAGATCCTGGGACTCCCCAGGGCAGCTCTGGTGGTGAGAGCCACCAGCCAGGACTGCTCCTCGGCAGGGCCAGGCTTTGCCAGCTGTGCCCATCGTTCCAGCTGTGCCAGCCAAACCATCCACATCAGCCACACTACCCGTGCCAGCTGTGCCAGGGCCAGGCTCGGCAGCTCTCGCTGGCCACGAGCTGCCACATCCCAAATCTCACAGCTCCCTCTGTTGGCATCTGTTCGAACCTATCAGCATGGATGTAAAAATAAATAAATAAATAAATGGCAATGTATTTTTTTTTTAGCACGGTCTCCACGTGGAAGGTGATCTGCCTGTAGGGTGTATCCCACCTAACCCAAGAATCACTTCGTTTGTATCGTTACTCCTAAGTGATACTGGATCACGGGTGCTGTACTGACCACAGCTCTGCTGAAGGCAGCTTTTCAGTCATTTCTCCAAAAGCAGTGAGAAGATGTGCTCAGGGTCTGATGTAGAGGGGAGGATGCTGTGAGAACCTGCCAGCCCGGATACTCTCCCAGCACAGCCCCCCCCTAAGGAGTTAATTACATCAAATACACTTGTCTGTCCCTTACTGATTACACAAATTAACACCTCCGCAGTCAAAGGAAAAACACAGCATGCAAATGATTCTCTGCCTTTATTTTTTTTTTTTTTTAGGTCCTTCTGTAACAAAAACTCAGACCACAAGCTTTGGCAAGGTGGCTTAAACAAATAACACTACAGGTCTGTAAAATGGTTTCAGCACTTCACCAATGAGGTATGAGGATAATGACACGTAAGCTCAAGTCAAATATTTAACCTGTTAGCCAGTTACAGAGACAGACAGCCAGGACAGCTCACCGGAGTGTTAGCTGAATTTACAGAGAGGGCACAGCCAGCCACGCTGATTTTCCTTTTTAAGATCTTAATTCCAAATTTCCCAGCTGGCAGAGCCAAGGGGTGGCTGAGCCGCCTGGTTCGGATTCGAGTGATTTAAACTCATCAGCTCTTTCACAAGAAATGGTGCAATCAGCAGAGAGAACTAGGATTGACTCCTTGTGCTCCTGACCTGCAACACCGAACAGCCAGGGAAAACACTAAAAAAAAAAACACAAAAAACACCTTTTTTTTTTTTTTTTTTTTTTTCTGTGTCACTACAGAAAAGGCCACGCAAGCAATCTGCTCAGACTGGACGAAGGACAAGCTGGCAGAGATGGCTGCACAGCCTCGGGCCTCTTTGGCAAGCCTGGCTGTGTTTGCTCTGAGTGTTACCCACTGATTTGAAGCCTTCCCACCAGCCTTCCTGGTCCTGGTACCACAGGGTGGTACCTATGGTAGCAAACAGCCTTTTAGAGAGAAAAAAAAAGCACAGAAGGAGAAAAAAATTACTTTGTTATCTCTCTGTCCCCAATCAGGTCACAGCGATTTTTTTTTATTCTCTTGAGAAGACATCAAGCAGTTGCACCTTTATATCTTAATATGCCCAGCAAGTGGCTCAGCTCAGTTTAATGACACCCACTGGTGTCTCTGCAATCAAAAGGCTGTCACTATTTCCACTACAAATGCACCTATTCAGAAATTTAACCTGGCTCCAACAGGTCTTCCAGGAAGAAATCTGGCCAAAACAAAAGGTGAAGAAGGAGGTAATTGGGATTTTTCTACGGACAAGGAACCTGAACCTACAGCTTTCCTGCACTGCAAAGTCCTTGGGAAATCTGCTCCATGGTCTGAGATGAATTTTTCTGGTAAACACTGGAGAAATCAAAGAGAACCTTTCAGCCTCAAGCGAGGGGCAAGAGGAACAGCAATGAATTGCTTTAATATGAAATGTCACATTTAAAATTGATCCTAACAAAACCAAATACTGGAGGCTGGTAGATACTCCCTTAGAGAAACAGTGTGGGATGTGGTGGGAGTACCACTCAAAATCAGCATGCAGAATCAGGCCTCAAGTACATAAAATATAGAATTTGGCGCTTGCATTTTAAAATATTTATAAATAACTTAAGACATTCAGGCTCAGAGGTGTCCACAGCTGAGTATTTCCCTCTGGCACGGAGAACCACAGGGATCCACATCCCTATGGATCCCCAGTGCAGGAGTTTGGTTCATGCTCAACGTAGGAACAAAACCTGCCCATGTGAGGCTGTTTGGAAAGTCTCCCTTGGCCCTTTGAGAGCATGTGGAGGACACATCTAACCCAGCAGAACACATTTAGGGGGTGCAGATCTACAGCACAGAATGGGACTGGTTCTTCCTATACATTCACAGCATTTGGCAAAACAGCTCCTGGGGGATCCTCGGCTGTTCCTGCACAACGAGGTGAGCCCAGCTAAGCCTGACCCTGGGGGATGGCAGATCAGCTCTGCTCTGATGGTGAAGCTGATCTGCCTGGGCTCAGGGCTGGGGTGAAGCCACCCAGGAGAGGACGGACACCTTGAGCCCTGTCCTGGAGCAACAACAGGCTTGCCTTGGAGTGCTCTGCTCTGCAGCCTCCCATCAGGACTGACACAGCCCCTGGATCCGCTGCAGACATCCAGCCAGAATAGGAAGCCTGGAATTCACCTCACAACCCTTTGTGCAGCTGGCTGGCACCCGCCGAGCAGGCTGCAAAACAAAGGCACGGGAGGGGGGTTAAGGTCAGAGGTACATTCGTTGGGATGATCCCTGTCAGGCAGTTCAGAGGACAGGTGTGGCACAGCAGCCCAGAGATGGATGGACAGAGGACAGCAGAGCAGGGGGGGACCTGCTCCTGCACAGAGAAGCAGCTCCCCCTCAGCAGGGCATGAAACCACAGCAGCCTTGGGAGACAGGTCGGGTAACCTCCTTTGGCCACGTGGATTTTTGTCCACCAGACACAAACTGGGACAAACTGGTCCCACAGACCACATCCTACTGGAGATGTTGAGCTGGATGGCTCTGCAAGCCACCAGCTACGCCCTGAGCAAAAAATGAAACTCTAAATTTCTTTTCTGTCGTGGGTTCCATCCAGACCCACTATGTACTTGGTTTCAGCATATTTTTTTTCCCGTTAAAACACCTTAAAAAAAAAAAAAAAAAAAAAAAA
>NW_020955284.1:1073179-1154029 GCF_003031625.1 Empidonax traillii
GGAGTTAATTACATCAAATACACTTGTCTGTCCCTTACTGATTACACAAATTAACACCTCCGCAGTCAAAGGAAAAACACAGCATGCAAATGATTCTCTGCCTTTATTTTTTTTTTTTTTTTTTTAGGTCCTTCTGTAACAAAAACTCAGACCACAAGCTTTGGCAAGGTGGCTTAAACAAATAACACTACAGGTCTGTAAAATGGTTTCAGCACTTCACCAGTGAGGTATGAGGATAATGACACGTAAGCTCAAGTCAAATATTTAACCTGTTAGCCAGTTACAGAAGACAGACAGCCAGGACAGCTCACCGGAGTGTTAGCTGAATTTACAGAGAGGGCACAGCCAGCCACGCTGATTTTCCTTTTGAAGATCTTAATTCCAAATTTCCCAGCTGGCAGAGCCAAGGGGTGGCTGAGCCGCCTGGTTCGGATTCGAGTGATTTAAACTCATCAGCTCTTTCACAAGAAATGGTGCAATCAGCAGAGAGAACTAGGATTGACTCCTTGTGCTCCTGACCTGCAACACCGAACAGCCAGGGAAAACACTAAAAAAAAAACCCACAAAAAACACCTTTTTTTTTTTTTTTCTGTGTCACTACAGAAAAGGCCATGCAAGCAATCTGCTCAGACTGGACGAAGGACAAGCTGGCAGAGATGGCTGCACAGCCTCGGGCCTCTTTGGAAAGCCTGGCTGTGTTTGCTCTGAGTGTTACCCACTGATTTGAAGCCTTCCCACCAGCCTTCCTGGTCCTGGTACCACAGGGTGGTACCTATGGTAGCAAACAGCCTTTTAGAGAGAAAAAAAAAAAGCACAGAAGGAGAAAAAAATTACTTTGTTATCTCTCTGTCCCCAATCAGGTCACAGTGATTTTTTTTATTCTCTTGAGAAGACATCATGCAGTTGCACCTTTTTATCTTAATATGCCCAGCAAGTGGCTCAGCTCAGTTTAATGACACCCACTGGTGTCTCTGCAATCAAAAGGCTGTCACTATTTCCACTACAAATGCACCTATTCAGAAATTTAACCTGGCTCCAACAGGTCTTCCAGGAAGAAATCTGGCCAAAACAAAAGGTGAAGAAGGAGGTAATTGGGATTTTTCTACGGACAAGGAACCTGAACCTACAGCTTTCCTGCACTGCAAAGTCCTTGGGAAATCTGCTCCATGGTCTGAGATGAATTTTTCTGGTAAACGCTGGAGAAATCAAAGAGAACCTTTCAGCCTCAAGCGAGGGGCAAGAGGAACAGCAATGAATTGCTTTAATATGAAATGTCACATTTAAAATTGATCCTAACAAAACCAAATACTGGAGGCTGGTAGATACTCCCTTAGAGAAACAGTGTGGGATGTGGTGGGAGTACCACTCAAAATCAGCATGCAGAATCAGGCCTCAAGTACATAAAATATGGAATTTGGCGCTTGCATTTTAAAATATTTATAAATAACTTAAGACATTCGGGCTCAGAGGTGTCCACAGCCGAGTATTTCCCTCTGGCACGGGGAACCACAGGGATCCACATCCCTACGGATCCCCAGTGCAGGAGTTTGGTTCATGCTCAACGTAGGAACAAAACCTGCCCATGTGAGGCTGTTTGGAAAGTCTCCCTTGGCCCTTTGAGAGCACGTGGAGGACACATCTAACCCAGCAGAACACATTTAGAGGGTGCAGATCTACAGCACAGAATGGGACTGGTTCTTCCTATACATTCACAGCATTTGGCAAAACAGCTCCTGGGGGACTCCTCGGCTGTTCCTGCCCCACGAGGTGAGCCCAGCTAAGCCTGACCCTGGGGGATGGCAGATCAGCTCTGCTCTGATGGTGAAGCTGATCTGCCTGGGCTCAGGGCTGGGGTGAAGCCACCCAGGAGAGGACGGACACCTTGAGCCCTGTCCTGGAGCAACAACAGGCTTGCCTTGGAGTGCTCTGCTCTGCAGCCTCCCATCAGGACTGACACAGCCCCTGGATCCGCTGCAGACATCCAGCCAGAATAGGAAGCCTGGAATTCACCTCACAACCCTTTGTGCACCTGGCTGGCACCCGCCGAGCAGGCTGCAAAACAAAGGCACGGGAGGGGGGTTAAGGTCAGAGGTACATTCGTTGGGATGATCCCTGTCAGGCAGTTCAGAGGACAGGTGTGGCACAGCAGCCCAGAGATGGATAGACAGAGGACAGCAGAGCAGGGAGGGACCTGCTCCTGCACAGAGAAGCAGCTCCCCCTCAGCAGGGCATGAAACCACAGCAGCCTTGGAGACAGGTCGGGTAACCTCCTTTGGCCACGTGGATTTTTGTCCACCAGACACAAACTGGGACAAACTGGTCCCATAGACCACATCCTACTGGAGATGTTGAGCTGGATGGCTCTGCAAGCCACCAGCTACGCCCTGAGCAAAAAGTGAAACTCTAAATTTCTTTTATGTCGTGGGTTCCATCCAGACCCACTATGTACTTGGTTTCAGCATATTTTTTTTCCCGTTAAAACACCTTAAAAAAAAAAAAAAAAAAAAAAAAAAAGTAAAATGTTCTTTGGCACTTGTGCAACACAGACGTGACACTTTCCTGTCCTTGGCTGCTTGCTGGGCTCATCTCTAGAGATCCACGTACGCAGAGTCTGTGTCCATCCTCTGGGCCTCTCCAAACAGGAGGAACACACAGAGTCCAATGCTGTTAACAGCAGCCACCAGGTTGAAAACAGAAATCCAGGAGCCAGTCGTTTCAATCAGGTAACCAGCCAGGTACACACAAATGACACCTGTGACAGGAGAGAAGAGAAAGACATGCAAAGGCTCTGGGGCTGGATCCTGCCCTCTGCAGGGAGAGGGGCTCTTTGGGAAAGGCTGAGCTGCAGGAAGGTACTTTACCTAGGAGTGCTCCACCTGTGTTTGCAACCCCTGTAAGGAAAGGAAAGGAAAGAAGTGGTGTGTTCAAAACCCATGAACGTGAGCAGTTTCATCCCAGCTCCCACCAGTCTGCACATCTGGCAAAATGCCTTGTTGATTTTAGAATCACAGGATGGTTTGGGTTGGGAGGGACCTTAAAGCTCATCTCATCCCAAATCCCTGCCATGGGCAGGGACACCTTCCACTAGACCAGGTTGCTCCAAGCCCTGCCCAACGTGGTCTTGGACACTTCCAGGGATGGGGCAGCCACAGCTTCTCTGGGCAACTGACAGAGACCACTGACATGCAGCATCATCCCAACCCTGGGTGCAGGTTGAAAGGCACGTTGGTGCCATTTTACCTGCCCCCAGCACTGGCAGGTTTATTGCAGAAGGAAGCTGAAGCTGCACACATGGGGTAGACATTGCCCAGAGCCACTCTTGTTTAAACCTCGACCATGTTCCACCCATAGATGCCACCTCTCCAGCATGGAAAGCCCACAGAATCCTTACCAAACAGCAAGCCAGCACACGAGGGGGCCAGGTCCTGCACATTTACTGAAATGCCACTGGTGAGAAACAGAGAGGGGTTAAAAAAATGGCTGTTTGAATGGAACACGCCTATTTCTTCATCATTTACGCAAAGAAACACAAGGAAAGGTCCTGGACAAGAAATGGCACAAGGAGTAGAAGCCGAGATTGAAGCAGTACAGGTGAGTATAAGAAGGAAAACAATTCAACTCCAAGTTTTCAGAAGGGCCAAAAGCCTTCATCTTTCTAATACTGGCTGGTTTGAGCCCTTTCCCACATTAGAGGTTTGCTGGATCATTTCCACCCCAGCAGGCACTAAAATCCACCAGCTTCACACACGATGCTCAGGCAAGTGGCAGTTCTTGCTTTGAGATCCCAAAATGCCAAGTGTGGGATGAGAGCAAAGGGCCACAGCTACTGTCCCTATCACTCTCCTTACCTGTGGTTGAAGGTCTGGAGTCCAACAGAGGCAGAGGCAAACACTATTGCTTTGCAAAAACTGGAGGTCTGGCCCAGACACAGAGCAAAAATGCTTGAGACGCCAGAGCCAATGACCTGGAAAAAAAGGCAGAATTAAACACCACAGCACATTTTCTGTAAGGAAGAAAGCAAATCCTGTCACGAACAAACTGTTCAAAAGCTCATGTGCACCAGGTGCTTCTCCAGCCTTTTTTTCCCCCCAGTGTCCTGCCCTTCTGTGTCTGTCCAGACGGATGTGATGCTGCAGAGCAAAGGATACACTGTGTTCTCACCCAGCATTACTATTTTTGTTCACCCTTGTCTTGCTACTTTCTTGGTATCTAAGGAGTCATTCATGTGACAACTGGGACAGGTTGGCCTTTGCCTGCAAAAGAAAACCCCTTCAGAGCACTCACTGTGCTCAATATTACCACTGGTTCATTGTTAACAGAGGTTCATGCTCTGTTCCTCAGCCAGGGTTTTCCTCTGGATTTCCTTTCCCACTCACAATGATCACCAATCAATCTCCAAAGCCAGAAAACCTTCCCTCTTTCCACCTATGACCCCCAGCCCAGCTCCATACGAGCAGATGTAAGCAGAGCTGAGAAGGTAACTCAGGTGTCTCTCCTGTGGCTTCAGCTCCCTTACCTGCATGAACTTACGAATGGTGATGGTTCTGTACCCTGAAAGACAAAGGGAGAGTTGGAATTAAGCACAGCTCACCAGGTCCTCCTTGTTCTCCAGCCAGGAGACCATAGGGTAAGTAGATTTCAGACGCCCAGATTTCATCTCCACATGACTGAGATCAAAGGGAGCCCCAAACACATGGATGGGATTTTGACACTGGAAATTTTATTCTGCTGTTGTACCAGAACCTCACATTCCCTATTTGCTGGGTCTTCTCCATACCAACAGGCCCATCTCCCACCCACATCCTCTCTCCAAACCCCATAAAATAAGAGCTCATGAAAAGTCAGAAGGGCTCTTACCTTGACTGATTAAATGATCAGACAGAAATCCACTGAACAAGCTTGCTGGAATTGCAACCAGCCAGGGGACTACATTAAAAACCCAACCCTGAAATGGAGCAAAAATCGAGAGGTTTGTCAGAGCTGAGTTTGTTTGCAAATATTTTGTTTGATAGTCCATAGTACCTGTAGAAAGGGTGGGAAATAAAGCACTTGGGGCTTGTTGCAGCATCTGCACCCCATTTGCAGAGCCAAATCTGCACCATGCCCCTCTCCAAGGTCTACAAGGGGGCAGGTGCATCACAGGGCAGTAGCATTTGTAGGTTTGTTGTCTTTCCTTCTGCCCCGGTGACTCTTCATCCAGGGGAGAGGCAGAAAGCTCTTAGAAAGAGGGATGAAATGTGGCAAAGTTTACTGCTCAGCACGACGATGTGGCAGAGAGCCAGAGAGCCTGGGAAGCTCGCTGTGGGTTTCCTGTGGGCCACCAGAAAAACAGAATTTCCAACAGCTCCAACCTCATTAGCAGCGTTACTGTGAGGCTGAGGGAGTGTAGCTGGATTTTCTAATGGCAGGATTAGGTAACATTATGGGTAGTAACATACTTTGGCCTATTTTCAATTAAGTGAGCTTGCTCCAGCTGTAATCACAGCCGATTACTGGTCAGCTGGATTACAGCTGCTCAGGGGCACTTCGGTGCCCAGATCCCACAAGGAGCTGAAATCACTGTGGGTTGGGCTGGGCTTCACCTCAGCTCCTTTGAACCTACTCATCCATGCATCCATCCATCATCCCCTGTATGTCCCCCTTTGCTCAGAGTCCATCTCCCCTTCCTGCCTGGCTTTGGAATGTGTGGGAGGGCTGAATAATCTTGGGTTTGAATAATATTGTTTCAGCTGCTCCTGCAAGTCATACCAGGGTCCATTTGCATCTTTCCATGCCTTCAAAATTTGGGTCTTGGTCGCTTTTGAGAATGTTACCCCATGGGGTGTGTGGGGATGTCAACTGACACCAACTGGGGTTGCTCAACATGAGTTGAGCACCTTGTGCACTCAGTGCACCTTGTCCCACCCCTCAGCCCATCACCCTGATCCAAACCCTCCATCACCTCCACCCAGGTGGGCTGGAGGCAGCTGCCCAGACAGAGATGAGGCAGCTCACCTGCAGAAAGGGACTTTGGCCAGCAGGTGACACAGGTTTCCCACATTAGGGATTATTGTCCATCCTTAAAGACCAGGCATCCTCAAACCGCGTTTTAAATCACACAAAGTGATTATCAGCTGCAGACACACTATATAGAGCATCTTACATAAGGGTACCATGATATAATGCTTAACAGATGGTAAATTACTGCTGCACAAGCACATTACTCGAGGTGCACAGATCTTGTCACAACAATATGTTTGCCGGTTTAATACACGATTTTAATATAAATATCAAGTATGCCATAAAGAGCTTTACATGCGTAATATGAAAAGGCATTTGTAAGCAGCTCTGGAAATTGTAAAAACCTAACAGAGCCATTGTGGAAAAGAGTCTGTGAGTTCCTGAGAACAAGATGAAAATACCAGCTCTCGGATCAGATAAAGAATTGCCTGGCTTTCTGAAAAATGGGAACATCATTTGTGCTAAGGAGAGAGAAGCTTTTGTAGTATTTTCAAAGCACACAGTATTAATGGTAATGTTAATTTTAGCAGGCAGGTCTGAGCTGTACAATGTCAGTCCAGTTAAAGACCCTGTGAAAAATCAGGAGTGAATGGCGGTTATTTGCAACAGCAGAATGTCATGAGCTCTGTGCCATTTGAAAACCGTAGTTTTCTCAGGAGAAAAGCAGTCTAAAACCCAAATATAACCTGCACTTCCCTGCCTGGAAAGTGCCCCAGCTCTGCCTCCCCTCAGCATCCCTAAACAAACAACTAGAAACCATCATCTTCCTCCCTAACCACCCTGCTTTGGCAGGTACCCAGCACGACCCCCTTGGAACAGAGAGCAGCAATGCCTGTGCCTCGGAGCCAACCAACCTTTGACTCGGGAAAAGTTTCCTTAAAGAAAGTTGGCAGCCAGGAGAGGAGAGTGAAGAACGTGCTGGCTGTGGAGAGCTGAGCGATGATGACAGCCCTGAAAACACACAGTGGAGAGGAAACAATCAGGAGTGACAGGTCACACGGGGTGGGAAATGGGTGCTCGAGCAACCCAGTATTTCAGTTCCTGGTTTATAAACAAATCTCTCACAGCACTGCAATGGCTTCCTGAGATTTTTCTCACAGATATCAACTCCTTTTGGATTTCTCCCCTTTGCAGCACCGCTGGTTCCCTCGCTGTCCCATCGCACTGGGCTCAGGCAAGGTTAACTGCAGTGCTAATTATACCAGTGCAGTTCCCACTGGTCCCTTCCAGTGTTACTGGAGTCCTCCTGCCCCAAGAGGTGTTGTTTAGGGTTTTCTAGGGCTTTGTTATCAGCTCTATTTTTATTCAAGGCAGGAATGGGCCTATTGCCCTGCATCTTAAAACAGCACTTGGGAACACGCTTGGAGGAGCTTCAATACCCATTGCAGTATCCCAGAGGAAAAATGGCCATTAAAAAGATGTTTGCCAGCAATGAGAATACAGCCTGAGCCACACAGTGCCCCAGAGCAGCACTTCTTAGGAGCCCATTACAAGCAGCATTTCTAACAAGAAGAGAATATCAGTCTGGAGGAGCACATGACTCATCCAGGGGGAACAGCCTGGGAAGAAGAAAAGATTTGCCAGTAACATTCCAGCCTGCCAGTCCTCTGGACAGAAAATAAACCATTTTTTGCCAAGCTTACCTTTTTAGTTCTTTATTGATACAGAATGAATTAGAAAAGCCGGTTGTTTCCCAAATATATAAGTGGACAAAAAATACAGAGGCTGAAGAAATAAGCCCAGACAGGACAAGAAAGAAGGTGCTCCCCAGCCCAGCTGATGCTCGAGGCCACTGCAGCTCCCTACCATATCGGTGCCTTCCTAAACAGCTGCTTCCAGGGGACTTTGGTCTGCTTGGGTATCGAGAGGCCTCTGGTTAAATAGTCTATGGGGATGATGAGTTCTGCAGGGAAGAAAACAGCCAAAGGAAAGCTCTGATCAGTGACTGTCTGTGCAGCTGGAGGCAGCCCTGGGACACTGCTATATAACTACCTCTAATCTCCTTGTTTTCTGGTCTTGTTTTTTTGGCTCTGCCACCACTGAGTGCTCAAGAAAACACCTTGTTACATTGACCAAAATTTTTCCGCTGCGTCCACATGTTTTCCCACTCAGCCACTTTCATCCCTTTGCATCCCTGGTAATAATTAAATGAAAATCCCATGGGCAGGGACCACATTTGAATTCTGAGCAGCACCAGACACACACTCAGTTCCTGATGAGCTCGGCTTCTACATGCCATGCTCACACTAATAATGCTGTAGCCAGGTGTCATGGTTTGTCCATATGCAGAATTACTCCCAGACAGTTATTTTGGAAGAGATATTCTGGATTAACTGGTTTTTAAAAGCTCTATGTGTAGATGCTCTTAGTTGTGAATAAGTATCTTGTCCTGCTTTAGCTTAATCCACTTTGAAGATCATGCTCTGTTTTGTGTTTTCACTGGTGCTTAAGAGTACTGAGGAGCCAGATCAGGGATGTAATCCAGCATGGGACTTGAAACAGGAAATCAGCGTTGAAAGAGCTCAAAATCTCATTTCTGAGTGGGGGGTCTTGGGTGAGACACAGCGTGAGTTACAGAAGACACCTGAGTAAAAGGTCTTTGTGCAAAACCAGGCATGATCTTGGAAACACAGAGGATTTGCAGAAAATAACAGAGAGGAATCACTCAGTTCCCAAAGCCTTGGGAGCACTGGCCACCCCAGGGATGCCTGGGATTTACCTTTCTCACTCAGAAGGTACTTGCAGGTGCAGTAAACCCAGAGCAAAGTGAGCAACCCGGAGAAGTAGAAAACACTTTCCCAGCCATACCAGTCCAGGAGGAGGGATCCTGCACCACCAATCACCAGCGTCCTGCAAGGGAAACCACTTGGATTTACTGGTCTGGCCAAGAGTGTCCAGACTGTGCACACTGATGAGAGATGCTCCCTGGGGTCAACGCTGACTGTCACTGAGCCACAGAATCACAGGATGGTTTGGGCTGGGAGGGACCTTAAAGATCATCTCATTGCACCTCCCTGCAATAGGCAGGGACACCTTCCACTAGACCAGGTTACTCCAAGCCCTGTCCAGTGTGGCCTTGGACACTTCCAGGGATGGGGCAGCCACAGCTTCTCTGGGCAACCTGTGCCAGGGCTCACCGCCCTCACAGGGAAGAATTTCTCACTCGCTGCATGTGGAGGTGCTGCCCACCTGCCCAGTCCCCCTGTGACTCCAAAACCTGCACTGTTCCCTGAGTGGCATCTCGGGCCAGATCCTCACTGGGCAGGAGAAACCCCAAAGGAGCCTCACCCTCACCTGCCCTACCCTGAAACATGGACATCAAGGAAAGAAAAGGAGGTTGCTGGTGTGCACTATCTCAGAGAATGCACAAAACAGCAAAAGAAATTAGCACACTGGAAAACTAAGTGATTAAACACAGTAATATTTCTATTTGGCTTATCCTCCTATTTAGAAAGGAAATTCTGATGGAGACCAGCAGAGAAGGGGCAGTTCTGTTCTCCCCACCTATCAGAGTGGACAGGTGACCAGTCTCAGGCTGACCCTTTGCTCTTCCTACTGAATCGGGCTGTTTCCCATAGTAATTAAATGTTGCAAACACTCTTCAAAGTCTGGTTTGAAAAGAAAGAGAAAACAATACATAAATCCTTGACAGGCACGACAGCAACTGCCTGAGGCTTCCTCAGCTGCAGCCGGTGTCCTTGAGGACCCGGGAATACACATGTACTTTAGGCTGTGAGTTTTGCCTCCAACTATTTAATGGCATTTCATCACATATGATGCCCAGAGACTGTCACTCGCTGCTCAAAGGCCTTTCAACTTACCCAAACTGTGAGCCAGTCCCCACTGTGCTGTAGGTGAAGGCTCGCTCGCTCTCCCGGACCCTCTGGGACAGCAGGCTGGCCAAGGATGGGAAATACACCCCTGAAAGCAACGGGAGCAAGGCAGGGAGCAGTCAGGATTATCAGCAAACAAAAGCAAATTTAGAAGATCCAGAAGGAGAACACTGAGATAAAGCAGCAAAACCTTCGGTGCATTCAAAACAGAGATATAAAAATAAACTAAGCGGAACCATCACCACGAAAGGTTTGTTTGTGCCTTCTCTGAAATCCCCCATTCCACCATCACTGCAACTGCTACCGTAAATCCATCAGTGTCAAGGCACCTCCTCAGTGCTGTACCTTGACAACAGGGAAGGAAAACCACCCCAAATTATCCAAAGGTTTTGGCAAGGGCTAATTTTTCCCAAGTACTTTGAAGGAGTTTGAAAATGCGGAAAATCAAAAAGCACCAGCGATGATTTCCAAAGCCAGCAGCCCCTGTCTGGCAGAGAGATTTCTACAGGGGAATGACTTGTCAGTGACTTTCTCTAGAAATGTCACCGTTTTCTCCCATGGAAGTGCTGGATGTGGAGGTAGCTTTGAGGCAGAGAATTGCTCAGAGACACTGGGGGAAGGGTTCATTCACTGCAAACCACAGGATTTGAATCTGAATGTGCTGCACACAAATCCCTGTGCAAAGAAGCCCCCGGGCACACACAGACACAGGACAGGGGTCTCACCTTGCAGCAACCCCATGAGGAACCGGGAGGAGGTCATAAAAACAAGATGGGCAGAAGTGATGTGGGTGAGCACCGGGGTGAGGACTGTGAGGAACCCCCAGGCTGATGCTGAGAGGAGGAGGACTTTCTCACCTCCTATTCTGGAAGACAGAAAACATGTTATCAAAGGTGGGAGGGCAAAAGGGCAAAGTGCTCCAGTCAAGACTCAAGTGCCCTTCCCAGTTTAGCCAGTTTTTACAAACAACTGTTGGGTCAAACCTGTTCTTCTCTTACATGTCTTTAGCCCTTGGCAAGGAGCTCTGATCTCCTCCCTTCTCTCCTCCTGCCAGCACTGCCTGTCCAACTCCAGCACACACTGATCCCAGAAACCCGACAGCACTGACACACTCGAGTCTCTGATGGTGATGGAGGAGAAGTGCTGCCACTATTCTGCTTCTCTTAACCAGTGACGGTGTTTTACATCTGCCCTTTTGCATCATTTCTGCCTTTTAACATTCAGGTTTTTGCTTGGAAACTATTCAGGACCATAACTAAATAGCACAGTGCAATGTACAAAGATAGACTGTGCAGATCAAATGGAAAAAAAGCTGCACTCACAGACTCCTAGAATCAATGGATGGTTTCAGTTGGAAGGGACTTCAAAGACCATCTCATCCCAACCCCTCTGCCATAGGCAGGTACTCCTTCCACTAGACCAGGTTGCTCCAAGCCCCATCCAACCTGGCCTTGAACTCTTCCAGGGATGAGGCATCCATGGCTTCTAATTAGACAGTCTGAACTACCCATGTCCCCTCTCAATCAGTGCTATAGACCCTGAGTGAGGCTGGCAGAGAAGCCTCAACCCCTTTCAGAGCAATCAGCACTGCCCCACAAAGCTTCTCCCCGTGGACATGCCTCACTTTTCCACCCCACCACTGCCCCAGGGTGAAACTTGGCACAACCATTGCTAAGTGCCTTCAAAAAACAGAGGAAAACACGAGAATAATTTCCAGTACTGATCACTGATGTGCCCTCCGATGATCTGTGTCAAGCAGTAGCCCCAGAAGAAGCTGCTGAGCACGACGCCGGACTCCTTCTTGTCCCAGTCGAAGTAGGAGCTGAGGGCGACGGCGCAGATGGGCACGGTGACACGGGCACAGTACAGCAGGCACGTCCCCAGCAGCAGCATCACTGTCCACACACGGGACTCGGGCCTGTGAGGGTGGAGAGGAGGATGGGGAAAGGGCAGGTGGGATGTTGTGCCTGGTAGGGCCACGCACAGAGAGGACTGGCGGGTCGGGTTGGTTTGCTCGCAAGCCACGACTGTCTTGGTAAATTGAAGGTCAGGGCAAACCCCCCTGTGGCACAAGGGCTCTGACACAGAGAGCATCCCACCTGGTGGCTTTTGGGAATGATGCTAACTTCAGCCCAAACAATATTTGACACCAGAAGCAAAATGTCTGTCCATAGGCTGTAAGGTGGAAGAGGCTGCCTGGACACCACTGGCTGTGGATGGAGGGAAAGGTGGGGAGGAACCTGGTTTGTTTGCTTTTTTTTCCCCAAGAAAGAAACTGTCCTTTAAAAGATAAGGGTAACAAAGGAAAGGTCAGGGACTGAAGTTGGAAGCATTTGCATGAGATACACCACCTTGATAACAAATATTTGTTATTTGGCATTCCTACCCAATTCCCAAGGGAGGTGGGGTGTGTGCTACCCTTCCTAAATAGGAAAGAAGTGGAGGAATTCTTTAGAGAGACACACATGATGGGGCTGAAGAGCTCATAGAGGGAGCAAAATAATTTAACCTGGCCTGATAAGAAATTTTAGGTAGTATGAGCCATAATATGTTAAAAGAATATGTTATTTGGTGCATGAGTACTCAGCCCCAAGAAAAGTGCTCCTGCAGGAGATACAGGCTGGAATGTAAGTGGGAAGGCAATTTCCTCCTGCTCCAAGTCAGTGATGTGCTTCTGGAGTAAAGAAATACATTTTGCTGCAAACATCAGGCCCAGGTGTAGGTGAATCCCTCTGCCTTCCCTCAGCCCAGCTTGTGTCACTCTGGGTCCCCCTTTGCCCATGAATTATGGAGTTAAAAACTTAGTAAGAACACACACCATGGGTATTATTTGTATTTGGTTATTTCTATGCCCAGAGGCCAGAGCACAAAGCACTGAGCAAACAGACTCTCTCTGCTCCAGAGAGGGAAGAGGAATTCACTGTACCAGGGCAGTAACCTCTGGGCTTTCCACCCTGCTAAACACACCCACCATCCGTGTGGGAAACAACCTGGGTCACCTTTTATAGCGAATGGAGCTTTTATTCCTCTGTACTGGAATTATGATAAATGTAGGTTAATCCCACACAGCTCAAACCCATTTATAAAGGTGTCAAACGGGCCGTCACGGGGGGAGGCGAAAGGAACAATGAAAAGCAGAACACGGCGGGCAGGTGAACCCGCTGGAGGTGGATTTATTGCTGTTTCCTGACAAGGCTGATAAGCAGCTCAGTGCCAACCTCTGGCAGGAGGGACTGCAAGGGTTTCAGCTGGTGTTCTGAAGGCTGGAACCATCGTTGCTGTGCACGCACATGAGGGCACAAAATAACACAGGAACTGGAAAACCTCACGCGTTTCTGCTGGAGGAATAAGTAACCAGGGGTTGACCTGCTTCTGCCACTTGAACAGGCTGATAAATGCTCTCAGAGTCCCTCCTGGGCTTACCCTGAGAGGGAGATATCTTCACTCATATCTTCATTTGCTGCAAAACCAAAGGTGATCTGGGTTTTGATAACCTGCCCCAGCCAGCTCCAGGAGCAGTGGCTCCACTAACTCCTGCTTGCTACAAAAAAGCCACAGGGAAGCCAAAGGCTCCTGGACACCGTGTCCAGGTCAGACCAAACTCAGCAGGACAATATGGGCAGGAGGTTTTGGGTATAAATCCCTCGTCAGAGGCAGAGGGCAGGTGTGGGATCACCAGCCATGGAAAATGTTATGGAGAGCCCTCAGGGATGAGATGCTTGCAGGTACAAGCAACAGACTCGTGCCTGCCCTGCCCAAATGGGCTGCTGCCAGTGCAGGGCCATAATCTCTCCTGTTATCTCCAGTGGCACAGCACTGATAAATTTGAGCTATTGAACCTGCAACAACCGAGGTGACAGAGCAAAGCGCAGCAGCCAGTGATGTGTGGAGGTATTTTCTATTATTAAGGCACCAAGACAGTTTTCTAAACTGAGCTTTTCCCCTGCAGCAGAGAGAGACCTTTATGAGCTTTCACTGGAGTGGGGCTGAGCTCTGCCTCTCCAGTCACTCTGGTGTGTTCAGAATAAACCCCAGTTATCCTGGCAAGCACAGCAGCATTTTAATGGGATATCAGATCAACAGTTCTTCCTTGTCCCCAAACTCTGTACGGCTGTGCAAGTTGTAAGTTTGACCTGAGCAGCTCAGCTACCCTCCACTCCACTTCTCTTTATAGTAATGCCACAGTCTGTTCCCTCCAGAGGGTGTTTGCAGATGGGAAAAGCAAAACCCACACACAGCAAAGTCGGTGCCCCGGGAAAGGGTAGGATAGGGGAGCACAGTTTGGTCCTAAGGGATTGAACCCCAAAAGAGATGAGCAGGGCAGCTCTGGCTTCAGGGCAGAGGGACAGGAGGGCATGCTGTGAGGTTGCAGCTTCCAAGTAGAGATGTGCTCCCAAGAAGCTTCCTCTCTAGCTGATGTTTTGATAGAACTCCAGAGAATATTTTTCTCTTGACTTTTATTCTTTCTCCGAAGCACTAAGTCAGTCTCTGGGCATATGACACAATCTCAGTGTTCTCTTTGGCTACTACTCCATTCTATATTCTTTTTCTGTATGTTTAAATGCATCAGTAGAGGCATGCTCAAATCAAGTGGGAACTATAACAACATCTTCAGACTACCACTTCCTCCATAGGTAGCATATCCAGCTAGGAAAATCCACGGAAATAATGAGAGTGTCAAATGTAATCAGTAGCTGCCCACACCCACCTGAAAGCATGGCAGGAATGATTTCTCTGTAAGGACAATGACATGCTTGCATCAGAGGAAGGAGCTTTGTAAATACGTTTTCTCCTAATTATAGTTATCACAGAGGCTGCCGATGAGTCAACGCTCTGCTCAGTGCAAAACAACAACAGCAAAGGTTACAGGAGGAACCTGGACTAGCACAAAGGGAGGAATTAAAACTCTCCTTCAAAAACTAAGGAATAATGACAAATGAAACAAAAGTTTTGGTGGGTGACACCAGCCATCTGAGAAGGAGAGCTTCACCAGTGTTAACAAATTAAATTTGATGGGTCCCCTGATGAGGGAGGGAGAGAGAAACTGTGCTGGAAACAACTACCCTGAGTCAGAGCAAAGCACATCTGAATCTATGGCAGTCACAGCCACTGCTGTCCTGTCTCACCAGCCACAGGGACAGACTGAGCACCTCCCCACAGCCCTGTGCCAGTCCTGGCCAAGCCCTGGCTACATGTGACAGACACCTCGTGAGAGGGGCCAGCCCTCCAGACCATCAGCAGGTGAATCACTGGAGCGTGTCTGGAGCCACCTAACTGACTTCACTGGGTGCTGTGTGACAGCAGCAGCTCCTCACTGCCCAGTCTGTGCCCTCCTGGCCTGTCATCCCCTTCTGCTCACAAGAGACAGGCACTGCAGGTGCATCCCCTTCTCACCTCACCCAGACCCTCTTCACTGAGCAAAGCAGCGACACAGCCAGAACACACTTCCTATTTCACGAACCTCCACCCACCACCCAGACAGACTACAATTAGCTCCAGCCCTAATGACTCTTCCTGGGGGCCCTGCCTGATGTTCCTTGGTTCTCTTCCTCCAAATGCAGCCCCAGGCACTGAGTGGTCATGGCTCTGCTTCGAAATATCCACTGATTTCCCTGGGACCCAGCTCCTACCAGTCTAATGGATCCCCTGCCCAGGACAGGGCGGTTAGGGTGGATTTTCAAGGATGCCTGAGATTCCCAGAGGGACAAAACCAAGCCGAGCCATCCGGCAGTGGAAGGAGAGCCAGCAGCACAGGCTATCTTTATTTGCAGTGTGTTTTCCTGCTGGAGGAATTTCTCCAGTAGATGCCACAGAACAAATATTTATTCAACTTTATTTCTCTTGACTCGCCTCCCTCCTTTCCCCCAGTGTGCAGGGCTGTTGGCAGACACTGCAGGTCACTGTTGAGGTGGACTTGCTGGAGCTCAGGCAATCAATTAGATCACAGTTTAGCCCCCTCCAAGGCACGAGTCTGGACCGCTGGGTATTTTCAGGTGGTAAGAGAGCTGTGTTAGACAGCAAGACTACGAACGGTCTGTCCCAGCAACAGCTCTTGGCCAGAAGCCATCTCCAGTGTTTGTGGGCTTTTTCCATAACTGGAAGAAGAATTGGGAGCTGCAGCTCCTGATCTGCATCAGATGGGCACAGGTATTGGCAGCAGAGCATTAACACCCACCTCCCAGGGAGGGCATCTCTACCTCTGAAAAGAGATACAAATAGCTCTGTTGGAGATGCATGGCAAGTACATCACTGGAGTCACCTCCACTGCCCCCAGCCCTCTTGCCCATCCCTGCCACCACTCACCAGACCCTGCAAGAACCCCAGAGCAGGATGGGGATGAGCTCCCAGCCACGTCACCAGCTCCAAACCCAGGACACCCAGCAGCCCAAGCATGAGGCCACCTCCAGGAAAATGTCCCCAGGACACCCAGCCAGTGCCTGTGGGTTCCCCTGTGCCTGGTCACCTGTCACACCACAGCATGGGAACACTTCCCTCCTCATCAGCCATTTCCAGCTCCATGAGATCTTCACCCTTCAAAAACCTTTTCTCCAGCTTACCTGCCTATGGCTTTAATTTACAATGACCTCCAACACAACCAGGACTGACTGACATGGCACAAACACAGGAGCAGCCCTGCACACTCCTGTGTGATAATACCCAGGTAGTCATTTTTAACCCAGTTTGACAGTCCTCTCACTCTGTTTTTCTCAACAGCAATTTCTCCTTCCCCTGAAAATCTAACATGCTTGTCAGGAGAGAGGTTTCCCCCCCTCCTCGAGTTTATTTTGTCATGCTGCAGACTGGCTCCAAGCTAATGATTTGTCGCTGTCAAAAGTAGCTTTGGGGTTTAGAGGAGGTTTGGTTGTTGGTTTGGGTTTTTTTTTTCCCCAATCCAGCCAGCAGCCAACAAGAGCAGCACAGAGGACACAGGGCTTTTTTTCCTGGGAAAGCTGCTGGCTTCCTGTCCGCCTCCTGTGCTCAAGCTCCCTCCTCAGAGCCACAGATGGCAACAAAGTGGTGTTCAGCAAGAGAGCTCTGGGTTTATTCCCTCTCTTCGTTTCTTGCTTTCAGCAAAAGCAAAGATGAAATTAGATTTCATCAGCTCATATGAGCTGGAAATAGTTGTTGAGTCCAGGTGGAGGTGGTGAGAAAACATAATAATAAAGCACAGGCGTGCTTTGCACACTGATCTGAGGACGTACATGGATCAGCCAGGAATGAAATGCGTGTCCTGCTTACATTTTCCACGTGAAAAAAGTTCTCAGCAAGGTCAAGATTAAAACCAGGGGGAGGAACTTGTACAATAAAAATCCTAACCACCAAAAAAACCCCCGATCAGCTAAAGCTGCAACATCATGTTGACAAAAGATCAGAGCAGAGAACTCAGAAAAAAAACAACGTGACCGTTGTCTCTGGGCAAAGAGCAGGTCAGGCGACTGGAGATCAGCCTGTGGCCGATGGTAAGACTCCTTTTATCTCTGGAGCTTAAAGAAACTGCTATAATCACCCCTTGTCTTCAGGTGTAGCCAGAGGCTGGGAGATGGAGAGTGGTTTCAGGAGTCATTTGCTTCCCAGGACACAGTGACTTTTCCATGTTGTGTTTCTCTCCTGGAGGCACCATCCAAAATGTGAGCCCCCACGTCCAATGCTGGATCTGCTCGTGCCTTTGTGCTCAACCTTCAGCAATTGATTTCTCTTCTCACTGCTTCGATCCTTCCCCCAGTTAAACCAGAGATGCTTTAAGCACATCCACTGCCTGAGTGGTCCTGCTTTGGCATGTTAAGATCAGCATTAAAAAGCACTCTCTGACTGTCCAGATGTGCTACATCAGCACGAGGGCTTTTTCAAGCCCCAAACAAAAATCCCCAAGTGTTGTTCTTAGAAGAGGAGATGTGTGATAGAGGAGCCATTGGAGACCTGCAGAAAATTTGGGGAAAGGCAGGATAAAAGATAGGGCAAGAATAGTGGAAGAGGAAGGAAAAGCCATCTGAAAAAAAGGGAGGACAAAAGAAGCAGCAGCATGAACAAAGACGGAAAAAGAAACCTGCCAAGATAAGAGTTTATCTCTCCTTGCACTGATGGTGGGGACTGATCTTGGAAGGCTGCCTGGCATGCCTTTTGTTGGAGCATGAAAGGAGAACCTGTGTCACTTCCCCCACTTATTAACACCTTGCCTCCATGGAAATAACTCACTACTTGGGAATTATGAAAGCTATTTATTTGCACATACTGTTGCAAAACTGTCCACCAAACCACCCAGTGAGGTTCTTTAGAGAACTCAAGCAACCTGCTCCAGTGATCTGATGCTCCCCCTGTCCCACACTCCACCTGCCCAGTTTACTTAGGCAATAAAACCTCCATAAAACCCCCCCAAATAAGGGCTGTGACTGCATTGTGTCCACACCAAACAATGGGGACATGATCTCAGCTTCTGTGAATTATAGCAATATAGATAATGATCTGAAAGGCTTTAGGGATGTCCTGCTGCTCCTCCCCATTAACAGGCTTTCACAGTTACCAGCAGCACTTAAGATGGTGGGAATCACTTAAAATAGGTATATCTTAATCAACAGGCTGTCTTCATCACAGTCCGTTTTGTTTTGGAAAGTGTTATCGATGGTTTGAATTTTTTGAAGAGATTTGGAGGGCTTATTCTGGTCAAATATATCAATTTTTTTTTTTCTAGAAGAAAAACATATAAATTCAAGAATTGCTTCATGAAAATCTGATGTGGGGTCCCCCTACCACCACTCCCACTTCACACAGACTTCAGGAAAAGTTAGCAAGGGGGATACAGAGAGAAGGAATTTTCTTAAGTGCTTTAGGGGGAAAGAATCTTCAAATTTTAAGCACTCCTAGTGCCAAAGGCCTTCTTTGGGACCCACCTGCTTACTCTTGAGATGAGTGTGGGTTTGATTAGACTTCCCGATCTCTGACTGCAGGAAAAGTTTCCCTCAGGACAGGAATTTAAAACTGGCTATGGACCTGCTGCCACTGCAGGAAGCAATTGACAATAAATACCAATTTATCCAATGGCTAATTGCAGCTGGAAGGGGCAATTCTTCCCTTTGGCCACTTGTTCCCTGCACTGGCACCTCTGTCACCTGCCCTGTGGCTGCCCCTCTGCTCTCCTGCCAAGGTGAGTTCACCACGGGTTCACATCAGCCCGGAGGGGGAAAGGGGAGCCCCAGGGGTGGCCACCACGGTGGCAGTTCCTCTTCGTGGCAATGTTAAACTGAGCCAGATTTCAAAAGCTTAAAGACTTCCAGGTTGGAAAACTCTCTGACCATCATTTTCAGCTGCCCCACTGGTACTTTGGAATCATCATCTCATCCCACCTTCGATGGGAGAAGGGGCAGATCCTGAGATCGAGGTGCTGCTTGACATCCCCAGGGTGACAGAGAGGAGCAGCCCTGTCCCAAGTGTCCCAGTTTTTGCTCCAAACACTGGAGCACTCTGCATTTGTCCGTGTCCCTGCTGTTAAAAGTGGTCAGTTTGGGCTTAATCGTATTTTGAAGTATTCCAGTTATTTAACTTAAGGAGCAGTTCATGCTGTCTAGCTGCTGCCAGCTACTATTCCAGACTTTATCTTAATGAATGAATATCGCCAGTACAAACATCCCCGCTGGAACACTTCGATAAGAACTTGACAGCGGTTTCGCGTTTAATTCCCTGACAACAGGCCAGAAATGAACTCAACAGATGTTTTTCCCCCGTGTTCCGCAGCAATTCCCTATCTTCCCCCTTCCTTCTACCGTCTCCGTTGGGGTCCGGCGCAGTGAGACAGCGGGTGGGATCGTGTCCCCCGACCCCGCAGCACCCCCGGGAGGCAGAGCCGGGGCCGGGGAGAGGGTCTCGGCCCGACGGGGAGCACCGAAACCCCCGCTCCGGGAGCGGCTCAGGCCGCCCGGCCCCTTCCAGCCAGGAACCGCATCTTTCCCAGGAGCTGCGGGAGGAGGGCACGGAAGATGCGGGAGATCCCGGGGCCGGGAGGGACAGCGGCCGGCGGGATGCGGGGAGAGCCCCGCAAAGCAGGGAGAGCGGCTTTCCCGGGAGCGGCTCCAGCCTTACCTGGACCAGTACGGGTCTCCATCGCGCCTCATGCCGTCGTGGGGGCCGCGCTCGGCGGTGCCCACGGGCACATTCCTGCCGCCGCCGCCGCCCCCCGCGGCCATGCGGGCAGCGCCTTCCGCCTCCCCGGCTCACATCGCCGTTCGTCCGGGCTCCCTCCCCCGCCGGGCCGGCCACGTGTCAGCGCCTCCCGCCGCCCCCGCCCGCCGCTCGTTCCGGGAAGTCCCGCGCCAGCTCCAGTTCCTATCCCGGGGCAGCCTCGGACCCGCAGGGCTCGGCCCGGGGCAGGCGATGTTCGGCCCCTCCGGCCCCCACAGACCGCTGCGATCTGCTCCTTTCCTCCCCCTCCGGTAATTACTGACACCCCCGTGGAGGGCAGGGAGAGAGGGGACTGAGCAGGGTGGGTCCTGCCCCTCCGATACCTGGGAGGGGAGTCCGCTCCCTGCTCCCGCGGGTCTGCCGGCAGAAAACTCTCTGCTTTTTAAAGGATTGGAACAGAATATTATGATATTCCCATCCGAAGAATTAGAGGAAAAATTAAACAGGGGTAAGTATTCTTACAGCTTGATCTATCTCTGTTGGATAGAGGTGCTGCTTGTTGTAAGTATCTGAAAGAGATAACCAGACTCCTTTATGGACATAAATAATTAAAATGATGGCTATCTCAATCCAAAACAAAAAGACTCGTGACTCATTTCAAGAACATGAAGGAGAAGGCGGAGGAGCCTTGTTAAGACATCGTTCAGGCGGTGCTGTGGCCGATAGCAGCCTGGATGCAGGCACGGCAGAACTTCAGCTCTGCAGAGGATGGAGGAGCTCCTGCACAGCCTGAGCAAGGTCGTGCGTGGCCCTTGGGAAAGGTACTTGATCTCCTGGGCTGCACCAAAACGCTCAATTGCAGGGCAGCCACCTCCTGTCTACCGCTCCTGCTGCCAGCAACCTCTAAATGCTTGTTCTTAAGCCTTTAGCAGACTAATATTAAGGTAGCTCACACATTCTTCTCCCAGCGTGAACATTTGGCAGGTCCCTGGTGAGCACTCTGCTATTTAAGTCATGAGAGAGAACAGTATTATTGAGCTGAACCTTTGAGAGTGAAATAGCAAAAGGGTTTCTTACACCAGAGGCAGCTCCAGGAGAAGGAGCAAAAATCATTAAAAGTCATACTTTATCCTTTGCTTTGGTATTTCTTACTCAGAAGAAAGAGGTCTATCCCAAAGGCCTGTGGCAGGCACACAGACCTGCTGCCAACAGAGAAAACAAATAAAACGAGCTTTTACTGAGGGGAACTACGTGTAGTAACCACAGTTTTATCTTCATCTAGTCCTAGGCTTCCCTCCCTTTATTTGGGCAGGAAACGAAACTATGAAGTATTTTTATTCACTCTGCTACTGTGCCCGTTTCCAGAAGAGGGAGCCAAGTCATGGTAAATTGCACCCAAACATGCAAATCCTTATTCAATCTGTTACTGGGTTTTTTGTGTTTGTTTTTTTTTTAAATTGTGTGTATGTTTGGAGTTCATTAATTCGAGGAAGGAGGGGAGGTGAGCGCTGATGTAACTACAGGAGTGAAATGCATGTAATAAGCTCAGAAAAGGACTGAAAAGGTCTTGGGCACGGTAAAATAATGACAAATACTAAAAACTTATTATCTCATACCCAGGTATGAGTTATACTGTGTTCAGTCTCACAGCTGTGGGGTGCAAACATCTCCAACACTGACACTGCAACACTGAATCATAATTTTAGTGAGTGAGTAGCCAAGTTTTTTCTTTGTGTACTCTTTGGTTTCTCTCCTTGTACTGCTCAGTGTCACCTCTTCAATTAGGAGCTTGACTAATTTGCCTCCCAAATCAGAAGCTACTTTTACTGTCAAAACCAGCTGCAGCTGAAAGAAGTGTTTGAGTGTAACATCCATCAAATGCACGTAAATAAGTTTAAAAAGTAAAAACAGACATAATTCCTTTTACTGCTGTATGATTTGCTGGAAGCAAACATCCCCCCGAGCTGATTAAATGGCAAATGGAATCAGCTCAGAAGACAGGTGCTGACTACAGAAAATAAAAATAATCTTACACAAGAACATAATCTCCTCTCGTTTTTCCTGCGTTCAGCTTAATCTGTCAAAAGATTAAACCAAACAAAAGATTATTGGGTTAATATTTGACCTGACATTTACTATCACTGTAGTTTATCCACACAATGGTTGAATTATTTGAAGATTTTATGAAGTCAAGCACAGATCAAGAGCAAATCCTGAAGGGGTGTGAAAGGAGCTCACATGTTCCCTAAAGGACAGTTGTTGTCTCCTGAAAGGACAGGCTGGCTGCAGCTTGAAAGCTCCCTGCTAACCCAGAGCACTCTCAAGCAAATTGTCCACAGAATAAAGAAACCATATGTGGGTTTCTACTACTAAATAATCCAACTTTGCAGAATTGCTAGACAACAATACACTGAAAAATAAGAATATTCATTCACCCACGGGGCCTGTAAGTAGCAGGATAGTGTTTGAATCCCCATGTAACATGAAAAGCACAACGCTGGCTTTCTCATTCAAGGTGCCTGAACGCATCAACACACAGCCCACCAGTAGTTTGACCACCCTCATCCTTAATTTTACTGTAAAAAGTCAGGAGGGGGGCAGAAAGGAATGAAAATAGTTTGTAGCACCTCGAGGTGTCCACGGGGAAGTACAAATTGTTTTGAGGGTGCTGCTCGTGAGCTTTGTGTTCTGTCTGCGCTCAGCTGAGTACACAAAGCAACGAGAGGAGGAACAGGGCTGGGGACACCACAGTGAAAAAACCCTCCCAGTCCCATTTCATTAAGGACATTATAGCACAAACAATTACTGACGCCGACACGGCTTCTGAGGGCAGGGAGACCTACAGTGCAGGTCAGAACCTGTAGCCTAGAGGCAGATGGAGGGCAAAATCTGACTCCATCCCCTTTCCTGTGCTGGATGTGAAGGATGCTCTCAGCCGTGGCTGACAGCAGCAGCCCCGATATCCGAAGACACGACACACAGGGATCACGCTCCAACTCCGTTTAATGAGCTTCGTAACCAACTTGGACAGAAGGAGGTTTGAAATAAGTCAAACAACACTCATCTAGTCGAGGATTTTTTTTTTTTTTTAAGTAATGCCTTTAAGCTTATACTCAAGCATACAAAGCATAAATTTTACAAATTAAAAACAATAAAATCACCCTAGAATAATGTAATGGCTTCCCCTGTATGTACAAGGAGCGGAAAGGAGGCAGAATTCTTTCCAGGTAATTTCACACATCTCAAATGCTACATAAATGCTCTCCACGTGCTTTGCAATTTTTCTTTCAGTGTGGGTGGAAGGAGCTGAAAGTGTTTCAATGAAATCATCTTAAAGAGAGAGAGAAGTACTTCACCTGGCTTCAAGGTGTATATTTGCCTCTTCAAAAGTCTTGAGAGGAAATGCTTTACTCAGAATTCTGCTGTTAGTTTCTGTGCAGCAGCCTCTGCTTTTCCAGCAATATAAAATTAAGCAGTTCAGTATTTCTCAAAGTCCCACCAGCACTTCATCTTCAGGGAAGCCTGTGATCCCCCACCCTTCACAAATCCCTCCATTGTACAACAGAAGCAACCACAGCTCAGCTTAGATTTGACAGGCAGAAACAAAACACGGGAACAGCAAAGACAGTTACCAGGGAGGTGATGGCTTTGGGAAAAGGAGGGAGATTTGTAGCCTAATCAAAACACACTTGCTATGCAGCCTTTCTGCAGAGGCATATGACAGGATATTTTACAACCCAACTGCTTCACATACAAAGCATTAATGAAAAAAACCTTATTTGCTTTCACCAAAGGCAAGGCTGGGGGGAGGATGAGTGAGTGCACCACCCTTAATGACCAGATCTGTCTGCCACCGTTGAGTTTGGAACAAATCTTCTTACAAAAGTGATTTTCATATTGTTCTGAATTCAGTGGAACAAAATATGTATTTTTACACTAAAGAAAACTGATCAAAGTGGCATTTAATAATATTTGTTAAAGTGGTTATCTAACAAAAATGGGTTAACAAAAGCCCATTCATTAGTAGTCACCAAATAAGACACTTCTCATGCATATGACAAAAGTTCATTCGTGTACTGACATCTGTTTACTGTGTACAATATTTCCATAAATTATAATATGTTTCACAGCCCCTACCATTCAAGAATATTTCAAACAGATTATATATTATATTTGTATATGCAAACTATTTTATATACACTAATATAAAGATCCTTAGAAGTACCAATATCACTACCTTTATGCTTTCTCTAAAATGCATAGCTTTCGAATATCTTCTTGCAGTTACCAAAAACTTTACAGATTAAAGCTGCTTATCAATGTGGCATGTTCATAAAAACAAAGTGAAATACTTCTAGACTAATTTTATATTAAACCCCCTTAAAAAACGTGTTTATTTTTTAATGGAAAAAAACCAACAAGCTAGTGAAAATTCAAGTAAATCTACGCTCAGTCGCTGCCCAAATACTCTATGGAATTAACTTAGCGTTCTAGGAGTACAGTGAACTTCTCACCCAGGGCTGTAATACTGCATTTCTCATGGAGAAAAATGCTAGTCATGCCACAAAACCGCACCACTTTCCACTTCACCCGGGAGAAGCTTGACATGAGACTTGACAACACAAAAGTGTCAGAAGAGAGGAAAAACTGATCAGTTCTACGTGAAGGAATTAGAGCTATTCCAGTTTTGCTTCTGCAGTTTGTTATTAAACAAAGTTACATTAACCATACAGTTTCTCACAAACTAAAAGTTATACATGGTTTTCAGACATCAACCGACTTCAAAAAGAAAAAAAAATTAAAAATAAAAAACCAAAACAACCAAACCCGCAACTGTTAAAAGTTCGGTGTTAGAATAACCAGCCTGGGTGAAGGAAAGCCAGGCTGCTGCTGTAGTTGGGGGGCTACTGATAGATTGTTTGTTACATATAAACTTTAAGACCTCCATACTACAAATACCTCAAAGTGGAGAACAGAACGATCAGTAAGAAATGGGAACAAACGATTTCGTTGCATCCATCATCTTGCTTAACCTTGGTGCTCTGCGTCTCTCATAGCTGCTTAACAAACAACGGCTTCCCCCCCACCAAAAATAGCTACACAAGTAAACAGTGTTCACAGTAATGCAATCAGTAACAGGTTTTGTTAGTTCCCTTAAGCCAGGTGTATCTGCAAAGCTTTATACAGTTTAATGCGTTAAGTATTCCAGTAAAATTAAGTGAAAACTAAGTTTTATTCTACAGGGTAATACCTACCATACAAGACTAGATTATGTACAGTATGGGACTGGTGTGACAACTGCCAGTGTCTCATGATGTTAAGCTGTTTCACTCATCAGCTCGCTCTTTGCTCAGCAAAACTTGATATACAGACCTAAAAATCTAGAGATAGATTTGGCAAGATTAGTGCTTCCCACCACTGGGTACAAACCAGTGTGCAGCGCTGCCATCAGTCGACCAGAACATCCCATACCCAGAAGATTACAATTTGCTGACTTGAAAGTCTGGACTTCACATGTAAAACATTAAAACTATAATTCTAACTGGAGTGAGGACAGTCAGTAAACGAATACAGACGAAGATGAACTGCATCTCTTCAGAAAGGTATGGAAGAAGTGAGAAAATGGAAATTTCTGGTATTAGACAGCCCTGCTCTGCTCAGCTCAAGGCATGAATACAGCCCAAGTAGCTCTAAAACTACAATTCAGCAAGCATGAAGGCAGATCCTGCACAAGATGATGCATCAGAGGCTTCAACAAGCATCTCTCCCCACCACTTGATTTCCCAACACAAGTCTTTCATCCTACAGACATCCAGTGGCCTTCAAAGCTGTATCAGCCACCTGGAACCACTGCAGTGTCTACAACTGCAAATGTAGCATGTTGGGGAAAGGCCCCTGTTAACAAAAACACTCCAACGCCTCTGGGGCCATTTTGGTCATTCATGAAAATTAAGAAAAACAAACTTATTTCCATCAATACTCCTCCTGAAAAGATGGGTCACTGATCCATTATGAACATAGCTCTCACCATATAAAGCACCAAGAAGTCAGAAACAAGGAAGAAAAAAACCCCAAAAACCTAAAGTCCTTAAATTATGATTTACAAGTCTGTACACTATTTCCTAAGCAAAAGGTTGACCTTACTGCGAAGTTTATAGATGAAAACTTGACCAGTTACTTTTAAGGGGAATGTATATCTGGCTATAACTTAAAGGTAGAAAATATTCACTGTTCTATATACACATTTCAAACAGGAGACAGTTAAACTGAACCGAACAGTTGCCAATATAACTCCATATTAACTCACTGGCCACTAAACTAGGCATCAGCAGCCAATTAGAAAGCTTGAGTTCTGTACTTTTAAAAATGCTATTTTTCCTGTCCTGTTTAATTGGGTTTTTTTAAAAATGTATTATAGTGCATAGCCTAAGTCAGACTTTCAAAGAGATACAGCGCCTTTCAATGCAGTTTTTGCAGCATTTAAAAGGGACTTTTCTCCCTTCAAATTAGATGTTCATTGAAAAATCTGAATTGAGTGCTGTACTGTAGTAAAAATATTTCAGTCACAGACTGATATAAATGTATACTGTGCAGTACTAAGATTGTTTGATGTCCATCTGCACACATTTTACTTGGGCTCTTCGATCGTCCCCTTGCTGAGGTCTGTCATTTTGGGGTATTTCACTTTCTTCTGGTCCAGCTCATTCTGAGCCCACAGTAGTAGTTTCAGTAATTTCGCCAACTTGGGTGTCGATTCACGATTTTCATAGTCTAGAACAGCTTGATTAACCTCACTCCACACCTGGAAAAGAAATATTGGAGTTCAGTGATAGTCTTCCTAAGATTTAACACCGCTAAAGTCACGCAGACATTGAGAAGATCACACCTAGGGTGTTAATTCCTCAAAAATGGTCAGGACAAAGCTCCACAGACTATGAGACTGCAGAAAAGAGGGAAGAGAGCCAAGCAGTTGAACACATTTTGAATACATAACAGTTTTTTTCTGTCGCTCAAGAAACCCTTCTTTTGCAGACCGCTATATGTGCCTTCTGTAAGCACTTCAAAAACATTTGGACGCTACTTTCACAACACAGGAATAAAAGACATCGATTCCCTTTGAGAAAGCACTACCTTCTGCCGCTGCATCATGTTCAGCAAGTCTCCAAACGGTGACTCCTCGGGATTATCAAAGGCAAGCAGGGCCAGCGTGCGCTCCATTTCTGTCAGGCATTCCCTGCTCTCCTCCCCTTGTTCTGCTAATTGGGTCTGAGCAAATTCCAGAGCTGCCTCCGTCTCGCGCTGCCGAATCAGTTCAATCAAGTGCTGTTGCTACACGCGAAAGACGGGGAGGCAACATTAGCCACACAAATTAACAAATCCTCACTATTTCAAGAGTGCAAGGTTGAGACATTAGTGTGTAATTTGACACAAACACTAATCCTTAATTTGACAGTTTGAGGTCAGTTCTCAATGTGTGAGACAAGGAACAGCGACTTGTCTGAGAAAATCTACTGAAAAAGGGAACCTGGTGCTTTTGAGTAACAGGATTTGAAAAGTTGGGTTACTACAGGAACTAGCAAGAATTCAGACTAACAGCAAGTGGAAGCTGGTAACTCGCAGGCCACAGCTGCTGTTACAAGTTTTCAGGTTAATAACTGTATATGAATGTTCCTGCACCACGCCACAAAGTTTCCTATCACTACAAAACAAGGCCAGGAACACCTGAAATTGCATCCATGTTCAGTCACACACCTCCCAACACACTCTTAAATTTAAATCTTCACTGCTTTCTCCACTGTCTCTAAAACAAAGATAGTTTGTCACCTGTCCTTACCTGCAAGTGAAAGTAGAGATATCTGTTTGTATCCAGCAGTTCTGGATGGAGGCTGTTTATCAATGCAATAGCTTCCTGGATCTGTCCTTTCAATATCATCTCACGGATCTTTATTCTTTCGTCCAGAGTCTCTAAATCAACACTGGGTTCAATTCCAGACTCCATCCGGAATTTCTCTGCTGCTTCTTTAAAGCCCTCTGAAAAAGAAACAGTTTTACCCATAAAATCTGCTTTATGAAACACTTTTAAAGAAAACCCACCAGCTTAGATGAAAATATTTGAGTGTTCCTTGTGCACTTTGGGGGTTTAAAGATTAATCTGGAATTCTGAAAAATTCTTTATTTAAGAAGGCATTTATCCAACACAGAGCTAAGAGTAAACGCCTAATTCATTCTGAACTCATGTGTCCTCGTCCCCCAAGGATGCAACTTGTAGTTCGATACCTCTTAACTCGAGAGCCTATTTTATACTTAAATCAAGCACTGTACTTCTTGCAAAACGGGACTGTTAAAATCACATTTGGTTTTGCTTCACCCTCCAAACTCCAGATCTGTTAACAGAGAGATCTGGCAGTTTTACTGAGAAGAAAACAGACGAGAAAAATGAATTTTGTTTCTCACAGCCTGTTTTTTTTTAACACTCTAACAACTATTTTAAACCCCTAAATGCTTTTAGACACAAAACTGATTTACACCACCCACTATGATGCTCTTCCTTCAACCCAGAGGCTTCACCTCCACCCCAACATAAACAGGGGTGTAGATGGATACAAACACCTCCGCCCTAGCACAGCTTCCTGGGAATTAGGCATGCAGCCTAATTGCCAGGGACAATTCCCAAGGGGTTTGGAGTGTTCCAAGTACAAAGTTAGGCCATATGCTGAATGGGTTAATATTCTGGTCTCAAACTATTTTAACAGTTCCCTTTTGGAGTTTATCTTTCCACACAGTTAAAACTTGCTTCTGATAATTGTTCTGTCCAGCTTTCAGACTGTTATTTACCAACAGCAACTTTTCTTGAGCTCTGTTTTTAATGGCACAACAAGGGACATCCCAGAGAAGCAGGTCATGTTTATTTACAGCACTGCAGAACCCACTTTGTTTTCTCTTTCTTTCAGCGAAGAGTTCAGGTTTGTAAATGTCATTTCTATTCCACAGAATCTGAATCTTTGTCAGCTTCCAGCTAATAGAACACCAGAGCAGTTGGACTTTGCCAAGAGAAGCCAAGAACAATCAACCAATTTCTTAAAGCCCTTAATTCCCCTCCATCTAGTGCCATATTTAGCCCAATCTGAATGATAACATAAGTGACACATATTTAAGAGCCTCCAAGCATCACCACTCATTTTTACCTGTGACAAGGTAGTTCATGATAAGGCGGTTCATGTCTGCTCTCTGGATATGCAAGTTATTAAGTTTTTCCATCCATTCATCTTTCGTGATTTCATCAGGTTTTTCTGCATAACTCATCCTGGACTCTAACTACAAGAAAAGAAAAGCATCTCATTTAACGTGATTCAAGAAGAAATGTGTTTAATGTGTGTAAGAACTGTGTTACTGCCCTTTTTGGAGCTTTCTATGAGCTCTTTTAAATTAATAATCCAAAAGGGAGTCTTTTATCTCAAACCACAGGTTTACATTTTTCTCCTCCTCGCTCCTACCCTCTTTCACATCTATTTACCAGGCTCTAAAAGCTGCTTTCAGCAACCTCAGAATAAAAAATTCAAATACCATCTCCTTGTACTTACTCTTAAATCCACTCCATATAAATCTTGCTTAGAACTTACACAGGACCCACAGCATCACCGTGTGAAACAAATGAATCAGCGTTTGACAGCCAGCCAGAAAGACTGTGACAAACAGGTAAAGCAATGCCTATGTAAACAGTATTTGCTTTAAATTGTCACCAAACCTGGGAAAGCTCCATACATTGTAGAGCTACAAAACTGACCACGATACCGTACCCCATTAACAACTGAACACACAACCAGCTCTGCTTCGCTGCCCCAAAAAAGTTCTCCTGTCAACGCTACTGAAACGATACCTCCCAGCGTTCTTCTCGGCAATATTTTTGTTTAGATTCGCAGGCAAAGCACTTCACTAAAGGCCCATTTAACGATTTCTACCACCAACAAGTCACGACCACAGGGCAGCGACAGGGGGAGGAGAGGCGGCAACAACAACAGCAACAGGCACCGCCACCCTCTCAGACGAGATCACCCTCTCCGCAGAGCGGCAGCGCGACCCCTCTATCGCCTCCTCCGCCGCTCCCGACAGGTTGTCCCCCAACTCCTACACTCGGACAGCCGGGGCAGGACCCGCCCCGGGGGGGCCGCGATCGCTGCCGGCTCCCAACCACGCTGTGGGAACGGCGCTCCCGCCGCTCCGCGCCTCCACTGCTACTACTGCTGCTGCTGCTGCTGCTGCTGCTGCTGCTGCTCCCGCCCACTGAGGACCCCGGGGCTGCCCCTCCGGCCCGGCCCGGCCCTCCGCGAGTCCGGGCCACGAGAGCGCTGGGCCGCGCTGGCTACAGGCCCGGCGCCTCGGGAGGATGAGGGGCACGGTGAGGGAAGGGCAGGATGAGGACATGGTGAGGGAAGGGTGAGGGCAGGGCCGCGCTCCCCCCGGGCCCCCCCGCCGCCATCTCACCGGGGCCGCTCGCACGCACGAACGCGGGGCCTCCGCCGCCTCCGCCGGGCCGCAGGCGCGCGCGGGCTCTCGCGAGAGCCGCGGCTCGGCGTCCAATCAGCGCGCGGGAAGCGCGGGGCGAGGACGCGCCACCATCGAGTCCGGGCCCGGGTACCACAGAGACGGCGGCGCCGCGGGGCGGAGCGGCCCTCGGGCGGCGGGCAGCGCCGTGGGGACGGGGCCGCCTCCAGCCCGGGAGCCGCTCCAGGCGCGGCCCTGCCGCCAGCAGCCCAGGCGGGTCCGCTCCGTGCTCGGCGCGGGGTGCGGTGGCGGCTCCTGCGTTACCCGTGTGCAGTCCCGCCGGGTTCCGAGCTGCTAACGGTGGGCTGCGGGCTCGCATCGGTGATCTCCGTCAAAGGCGTAGCGGCTGCTGAGGAGCTGATGAACCCGCCGCGGGTTTGTGAGTCACTCTGCAGAAAAAGGCGCTGCTGCCAAAACGGGCTGTTTCACCCGCTGCGCAGAGGCCAATCCGCACGCAGAGGCGACGTGTGTGATTTATTTACAGCTCCGCACAGAAACGGGTGCTGGGTGGCAAATCCACAAAGCCAGCACGCCAACTATCACAACTTTTTAGTATTTACACGTTTTAGCAAACAAAGGAATTGGTGTTCACTGGGTACAAGTTACACAATTATGAATTAATTTTCTGCCTTCTATTTGTTAATGAGTCACTTCTCATGCTAATTACTGCAATGCTTATCCTTCTCATCTTTTGGGTCAGTGGGTTTCTTGGGTCAATGGTCACGATCTGCCCCTGTCCGAATTACCTTTTACCCACTTGGAGCTGGTTCAGCACAGTTGCTGAGTTGGCTTTATCAGTTTCTTCTTTATCTTGGGAATTCTGCCAGGTGTCCTTGTGGCCCATAAATTCTGCATTCTTTGTGTCCACTGTCCCTGGTACATCCTTCCCAAGCTTTGTTAACCTCCCCCCAGGTCTGAGATCACTGAAGCAGGTCATGCCCTGAAGCTTAACCTTAACAAGGCAATTCTGTCAACAAGTAGTTTGTCTTTCTAACACCTGGACGTCACCTGGAGTTGTTGGCTGCTCTCTGTTTCATGGATTGAAACTCCTTGTTGTTTCCTAGGCTTGAAAGTATTCAAAGATCAAACATCAAAGAACATCCTTTCTTAAGAAAATGACATCGGTCCACGTTTTGCAACAACACCTTGATTTGTAAATTTAAAGGGAGAATAAACTCAAAATACACGTTTTTATGTGTGAAATGCTGCAAATGATACCCCTCAGGAAAATGCAAGTGAGTTTTGGAAGCTGGGCTTTATTGCACAATCACAAAAACAAAGAGTGAAAAATGCACAACTGTGTCACATAGACTAGGATTCCTAGGATTCACCTTCATTACAGTTGTGCTTACATTGAAACCGAGAAAACCTACAATGTAATAAAATTAATCACAGACTATCTTCTGTTTTTTCCTGGCTGCTGAAACTGGCTCACCAGAACAGTCAGTGAGGAAGAAGTGAAGGAAGAGATGAGCCATAAAATAAGTGTTGTATTTATAATTTAAGGGCTTTTGCACCCAGTGGTGATGTCTTAGTGTCTGTCACAAGGTTTTATGAGTCACAGGTAAAACCCGGTGTGTGAGACACTATAAATAAGGCCAATTTCTAGAAACCCAAAGTTTTAAAAAACATTAAGTAGGGAAGCTCAATGGATAAATAAATAAAGGTGTGTCAGCTGTAGAGGAAAGTCTCAGTGTACAGACTGCCCAATAGCAGGAAAGGTTTTGGAAAGCAGTGGAAAGAAGTTTTAAGCAGTTAGTGCTGAGGCATTTGTAGGTGTCTCAGCATAAGCTCCTCCAGTGCCTAAGAAGGAGAGACAGGTAAGGTGCTTATTAGACTGTTTTAGAAGCTGATTGATAATCATTAATCCCTGCTAGGATTTCCTAGCAGAGTTTTCAGTTCAAACCATTTGCAAACTACCATCATGTTATAGCAGAGGAGGCCTAAACTGAAACAAAACTCACATTATATTGCTCTCAAAAAAAGCCCTCCTTCTGCTTGCTGCCAGGACTGTAAATTCAGACCAGTAACCCAGAAGTAACTAATTTCCCAATGTAAAGGAAATTAGGCTATATCAGGAAAGGAATTAGGAAGTGAATGAGGCAGGGAAAGAACTGAGGTGCTGATGGTGAAGGTGACACAGGTATTTAGTCAGCAAAGGAAGATTCTCCAACCTGGGCTTTAACACAGCACTCAATAGAATCTTGTAATTCTATAGAATTATTATGAAGTATGTTTGTCTCCTCGTGTTTTCATTCCTTAATCCATCTCAGTAAGCACTGCACCTGTCTGGAATCCAATTGAAATCCATGTTACCAACCCATGAGGGAAAACGTGCAGGATTGGAGTCAAAACCTCACACCTCCAGCTGCCTAAAGGGTCTTCGGGTGCCCAATTCAGGAGGGGCTTTGGGTGTCTCCTGTAGCCCTCAGAGACCGCGAGGTGTGGGTGTTTTTGGGTGCCAGCGTCCCAAAAGGTGACAGAAGGAACAAAACATGTACATGGGAGTTAACTCTGTAGCAATTTTGGATCCTGGAGAGTGGTTTGGGTAGTTTAACCACAGTTAACGGCCTGTCCTGGGAGGGCTCCATGCCTTGGATTGGCAGATGCAGAGAACGTTCCCCTCCCAGCAATCCACAACTTGGATCCAGAGGAAAGTGTTGCAGCGGCAATTTGCCGTTTGGTTTTCTAAAACGGATAGAGGAGAATAGGAAAACCAAAGCAAATCCCAGCGGAGTGAGCACAGGTGAGGAGCACCGTGAGCAGGTGGGTTCTGCAGCGATCACCCCGTGAGGGAGTTCGTTGTGAGCGGACACCACTTGGCACTGATCAAACCGTGTGGTTCTGTTCCGGCCCGCGCCCCCTCACCCTGCCCTTCCCGGGAGGTGAAATCAGGCCGCGTTTGCCGTAAGAGAACCGGGAGCGGCTATGAGGGGAGCGGGCCGGGTCTCCCGCTCTCGGCAGTGACCGCAGAACGGCGCCGTGGTGGGAGGTAGCGTTCCGAGGGTGAGGGACAGCGCTCCGGGGCTGAGGGAGAGCGCTCCCAGGGGTCGAGGCTGAGGAACAGGGCTCCGAGGGTGAGGGAGAGCGCTCCCAGGGGTCGAGGCTGAGGAACAGGGCTCCGAGGGTGAGGGAGAGCGCTCCCAGGGGCCGGGGCTGAGGGGCCGCCACTCTCCCGCCCGGGTCCTCCGGGAGCCGCGCGCCAGGGGCGGCGCTCTGGACCCCGCGCCGCCATCTCGGTGTCGGTGGGGGCGGAGCGGCCCCGCCCGGCGCTGCCGCGGTGCGAGGAGGAAATGGCGGCGCGGCTCGGCTGAGACCCGCGGCGGTGGCGGCGAGACCTCCATCCCCTGCCCACGGTTAGTGAGGGAGGGAGGCGGGTGGGGAAGCAGCGGGGCGGGAGGGGAGCGGGGCCGCTGTGGTGGCGGCGGTGGCGGCGGGGAGGTCGCGGGAGAGGCGGCGCGGCTGCCTTTGGGCTCGCTATAAAATGGAGGCGGGCGGCCTGGGTTGGGGGGGGCTCTGAGGGGACGAGCGGGGCGCGGGCACGGCCCGGTCCGGGGGCAGCGGCAGCTCGCCTGGGAAACTCTCGGGTCCCGCGGCGGCGGGGCCGGGGCGGAGCGGAGCGGGCGCTCCCCGGGCGGAGCGGGCTGAGGGCGGCTCCTCCATCTTGGGGCCAAGGAGAGCGGAGCGGAGGCCGCGTGTGCCCGGAGCCCGCCGCGACCAGGCCGACGCCGAGGAGCTGCTCCGGGAGGGCCCCACCGGCTGTACCCGCCGCTCCCGGGCCGTTCTCCGGGCCACGGGAGGCCGGGGAGGGGCAGCGCCCTTGGGGACCCAGGAACCCAACCGAGCCCGGCCGAAACCGATCCGGGCCGGAGGAGAAGGGGGGGCGAGGCTGAAACTGACCTGCCCTGGGGAGGTGTTTGTTCTCCCTCGGCATCTCCTTATGGGTGAGTTAAACACGAGGAGTTGAACTTCATCGTGTTCTGCTGACTCTTTTTTTTTTTTTTTTGGGGGGGGGGGTATGGTCGAAAAAAGAGGAGGTGAATATTTAGACAGTGGGAATTGTGAGCTTGCTTTAAATATTTAATAAGTTTATTCTCAATAACAGTCCTCTGTCTCTGGCACTAATGTACTTAAATGACATTAATGTGCTTAAATACTGTCTCTTGGAGGGGATGGTAGTTTAGAGCTGCTTATTTGGCTTTGCCAAAGCCATTCTTTAATGGCGACCAGATTTTGTTTCATACAGTTAAATAGTTTTTAGCTTATACTTAAAAGCGATAGCAGTGTTTTAGCTATGAAAATCTTACCATCTGACCTTGTCATTTCGTAATGTGTTATAGAATGAGTGTGTGTTACACTCTCCCTTCAGTTTTAATATTCGGTACTTTGAAACCGTGTAACATGGTGTTTTTCTTGTGTGGGCTTTTCTTTCCAGGAACTTCAGGGAGATAAGAAATGCTAATTCCTTTTATTTATCTCAAAAGGATGTATATAGCAATCCTAAATTCCCTGGTTTATTTTTTTTTCCTGGATAATAGAGTTGAGATTTTTTTGCAGAAATAGCTCTTTTGAATACTTAGTCATCAAAGCCTTTTTTAAGTAAATTCTTTGGCAGCTGATATTCAACCATATTTTGCCGTATTTTATGAAGGCTTTTTCACTTTTTAGTCTTTCTGGTTTTTTCAGTTTTCTTGTAACTTGTAATTTGAATTAATTTAGCTTCAACTATCTTGGTGCTGCTTCTACAAACAAAATTTGCCAGCTGTTTAAACAATTTAACTGCTGGTCAATGAAAAATGATGTGTAGTTACTGTACAAGTGTAGCACATACTGTGTTAATGGTAACAGGTATTTTAGGTTGTGCTCCACTTTTATGTATGCCAGCTGCTTGTTATCATTCCATGACATTTGGAACTTTCTATAGGAATAAATATAGAAGTAAGCTCAAAATAGCTGTTCAGTTAGGCCTGAAATTTTTTCCCTTGACAGTTCCAGAAACATGTCACACATAAAGGTGTTTTAATGCACTTTGGTGGAAGGGTAAAGGCTTGTGTAGGCCTCCAACCTCCTTTGAGACTGCAAGATGCCAGTGATTAGCAAATCAAATAATTGATATTTTCAAGATTAGCCTGTAAATAATTTCTTTTACAAAGTTTTTGTGTTGTTTGTTTCTTTAAGGGCTATTTTAGTTGGTATCTGTTGATATGCAAATGAAGGCTTTGCTCTGCTGCAAATATATGTACACTTCAGAAATGTCTACAGATTTTAAAACTGTTGAAATATTAAATAACAGTAAAAACTGTATAAAATAATATATAAATATAGTGTAATTATACTATTATATATTTTTAAATTACATATAATCTGTAGATATATCAATATATTAAATATATAAAATACAATATAATGTAGTATAATTATAATGTAAAATAATATAAATAATAATATAAACTAATATATTTATATACAATGTAAACTGTATAATATATATAATTGACCCATAGGGTCCTAAGCTTCATAGGGTATGTTTCATGTAACTAAGAGATGTCTTTTGAGTTAAAAAAACAAACAACACCAAACCCCTGAAACTTCCCAAAGTAATGCAAATAGAATCAAGTCTAAGTTAGTAAATAAAATTGAATAAATACTTTTTCAGTGTCTGGTGGACTCACCAAAAGCCAGTGTTTGTTCTTCTTAATCCAGCTTCACTACTAAGATTTTCTGGCAGTCAATCACATTATTTGTTTCTGGGTTAAGATAGTAATTGTCTTTATAGCTGTAACTTGCAGTGATGGGATTTTATTTCTGTGCAGCCTGTAACTTAGCTAAGACATATTAGTGGGAGAGGAAGGGCAAGGATTGTAGGGGTTGGGCTGAGAGTTACAAAATGGAACTGATAGAGAAGGAGGGCCTGTACTTGTCAAGAGCAAGATGAGATGGTTTCAGTTGACAGAAGTGGTGGTGTCTGCACTGGTTTTGTTTTTTTTTTCCTCTGGTGCACTTTCTCTTGTAGTGCTACAAATAGCAGGGCAGTGGTAGGAGGTTTAATATAAGTGAGATTTACCCAAGAACTGGTTCCTGTTTGTGCAGTCAAGCCTGTGTCCTCACCGGGCAATCTTCAGTCAGCTGCCAGTTAACACTTGCAGAGTTGAACTGCTGAAGTTTTTATCTAACACGGCTTCTGAGACAAATGGTGATGGTCTCAAGACCACTGATAGACTTTTAGTTAAAAGGCTTAAATTTCCAATTAGGGAGCTAAAACACACAGATTAAATGTGCATTATGTGTGTTCTCCCAGTAAACCCCAATCAAAACTGGAAACTCAACTGTGCATATTGCATCTTCAGTAACATAATCAGAGTGCTGTAATTGCCATGTTTCACCAAATTTTGAAGAACTCAATTTGTGTTTTATTTTGCTTAATTAGGTCATTTTATGAAATAAGAATAAAAATGATAGCTTGTCTCAGAGGTTATATTTTACCTCACTTTTTGCAAATGAAATAAGAGGGGACAAGTGTAAAACCACATGACTTTGTTTTCTTCAACAGATTTATTGGTAGGGTCAGAAATGATAAATTATTTCTAAGTAAACAAGCTGTGGGAGGAGAAAGAGTTAAACTGTAAGGTTCTTGGATTTAGCTGTTGGGATTATAGCTGAGTGTTCCTAACAGCCCTGATAAAGAACTGACTGCCTTGGTGGAGCAATGCCAGAGGGTGTGCATCTCCTTCCCAAAGAACAGGCTTTTGTGGGCATTTGCTGAAGAGATCAAGTTCAGTAGCAGAAATTGAACATTAGGTAAATAAATAGTATGTTTTTGCTAAATATTTTCATTCAACGAGCGGAAGAGATATTTACCCAATCAGAGGTAGTTTTATTGTTTAAACTTGCAACCACGGGTAGTAAGATTGGTGAGTACTGGGGCCTGTAGAAGGTTTTTTGTACAGAGATGGTCATGCTTGGTTTTTAAATCTAAGCTTTTGACCATGGAAAGCCACCTTCATTGCTCTTTAATCTGTATAAAATGGAAAAAGAAACCAGCAGAGCTCTCTTTGCTGCCTTGATTCTGCTCACAACTTTCGCTGATGAGCAAAATCCGTTTGTTACCTGATTTTTGCTCCTGCTCTTCAGACCCCAAGAGCAGAAGTAAACCCGACCCAAAAATTCAATTTTATTTTGGTTTGGGGTAAATTTTCATTGTTAGGGCAGGTGTGGGAATTATCTTACTCAGAAGGATGTGAATAAAGGCTTCAGAAGGTATTGTAGGAGTAGTAAAACAGAGTGTTCTCTCCCCAGCTACTGACACATTGCTGTGCTGGCAAAACCTCTCCTGCCCACACAGATACCTTAGGATCTGTTTGCTAATGTAACTTTTTCTTTCAAGGAATTTGAGTGAATTTCCAAGTCTTTTTGTCCCCCCTGAGATGAGCTGATTCCTGCTTGGAGGGGCCTGTGCCAGAGCGGGAAGGAGCTGTGGTTGTGTGTGCAGCTGCACTGGGGTGGTGCTCACCTGTCCCACCCTGCAAACAGCGCACACAGGTAAAAGTACAGTTTTACAGGTGTAATTGCACCGATATGAGGTACTTATGCCAGCAGGCTCTGTTGATTAGGGATTGTAACCCTGAACGTTCCTGACTCGGGCAGCTGGGACAGGGAACATCTGTAGTGTGGATATGACCTGTTACTAAATAACATGTTTGCCAGATTTCTGATGGGCCTGCTGCCAAAGCGCCTTGAATGTTCCTATGAACATTGCTGTTAAGCTGAATTTAACTGAGAACTTCAGTCTGATTCAAAGAAGCACTTTTTGCTACTTATCCAGAATAAAATACTGCTCTAATACCTGGTGCTGTTCTAATTCTGCTGCAGGACCTGCCCAGTGGTCCATCCCTTCTTTCCTTGATTTTTTTTCCTGACTGTTCTGGTCCTTTATGTTGCAATCTGAAATAAGAGAGTGTTTTAAAAAATATTTTGCTTGGGAAGATAATTTTGTGGCCTGAAAGACATCAAAATAAACTTCATTGTGTATACTTTGTTTTGCATAAACCAAGGAGCTGCTCTGTGTTTTTGCTTGGAGCGTTTGTCATACTGTGGAGTGGCTCATTGTCTGTGCTCTTTAACTGCTCTTGTGCCCAGTCTGTGTGTGCTGATAATCTGCTGCTGTGCACACAGTAAATTCATCACTTCCAGGAGGTCCCACATTCACTGCAGGAATCCCTGTCCTGTGCCTGCACAGGTTTCCATCCTGAGGCAATGGCCTTTTTATGAGGCTTCCGTAAGGTAAGTGAGCAGCCAGACAGAAACCATGGAAAGTGTGATGGTGTTTTAGTTTCAGACACACAGCAGAGAGGGTTTATAATAATATGTGACTAAAGACATATTCATTTGGAAAGGTTAATTTGTTTATTATTACAAGTACAGCGACCAAGCGAATGTGTTTGTTCTTTTTAAGGGAAGCTGTTTCTTCTTGAAATTTTCTCATTTTAAAAAGGAAGCTGCCAAGTTAGTTTTCTGTAAAGTTCTTTTGTTAATTTAGAAAAGAATTGATCCTGGGAAATTTACAAATTTATTGAATCTCATTTTTCATGAGAGAAGAATCTGGAAGAAAATTGATAATTTGTCTGCATCTTTGGATATTTAAGGAAAGGAAGTAATTGTGTTCACATTTTGAATCTCATCAGTTGATTGTTGTCAGCACCATGTATTGTTAGTACCTGCTGTCATGTAAATGCACTTATTGGGCTCTCACAGATTTCTTGGAAAAGTGTCAGACTCAGCAAGGGGGTCTCAACAGATGCGTAGAAGCCTCTGAATTAAATTTTTTCCCCAGCCCCATGTGGAGATCTGATCACCTTGGTGTGCTCAGGTGTCTCTGGGGAGCTTTTCCCTCCATGGTATGGGTACATCACACCCCTTCTTTCCACCACCTTCAGTGGTTGCAGAGTCTTTGTCCTCTGGTTCCACCACTTGTATCCTGGGGCAGCCTGATCTCCCAGGCTAATCCGTTTGGTTCTTTTCCATTACTTTGGGAGGAACTTGATGGCTACTGCCCAACGCTGAAAAATGAGGCTTTACAAGGACTAGAATCGCTCTCTGTAACGGGAGATGAGGGCAGAAGCAGCGGGTCTGGGGGTGTGTGAGGTGTGAGACTGTGCTGTGGGTGTCTGTGGTGCCGTCCCTGACAAATTAATACTGTGCTGTGACTGTGCATCAGAGGATGAAATACTGTTCTGATGGTAAAAACTACCTTAAAAAGCAGGTCATGGTGATACTTTGGCTTAACTTGACTGTAGCACTTTTCCTATTTGCCTGGAATTATTCCTGCTTTCTGCAGTTTAAAAAGGGTGCACTTCCTCAAATTCCTAAAATTAGGCTGGGTTGTTCCTGAGGAGCATGGCTGTATTACTGAGTTAGATGTTGTTCGATCTGCATCTTCCAAGTTTAAAAGCTTAACTTTTTAAAATGGGAAAAATTTATCAACTCTAGAATAGGAAGGAATGAACTGCCACTATGTTAGTATTGTGGGTAGATGAGGTGGTAGCTTTGTTTGTAATCTTGAAATTAATTTAGTGTGTTTAATGATAGCCAGCGAAGCACTTACAGAAAAGTGTTACAGGTTTTGAAGTGTTATTTCTTTTTGGTTTCATTCTTCTAGGTCTAACTATAAACATTGAAATACTTTGATTTTATGCAACTTTTATTTTTAATATGATCTTTCAAATGTAAACTTCTGGCATAAAATTTTTGTAATTACCAGAGATGCCTGGACTTTTGACCTTGAACTGCAGCTTGTCTACAGCAGTCAAGTAATGAGATAGTAAATTATTTGGAGTGCAGGGGAGGAGTTTGGGATCACAACAGTTTTCTTATCTCACTTAACTCCAGAGTTAAGTGCGAGGTCATAGTCCTAAAGCTTTTCAACTCCCCTTGCCTCTCTTGTCACAAGGTTCCCATTTCACAACTGTTTGAAGGCGTTTCCCTTCTTTGATAAGATAATTCAATGGGTAAGCAGTGGATACATTTTGTATGAAAATAAAAGCCCACATGGCAGTCGTTCTGGGGTATCTGATTTGCTCTTGCTTTCCATGCAAGTCGAGTTGTCTGTTCTTGGACCTTCCATGGCCGAGCAGAGGAGGGAGCACCCCCAGCGCTGTGTGCACGTGGCTGTCCCCATTGCCAGGGCAGGTCCTGTTTGTTCCCTGCTGCTCTCGGGGTCAGTGCCTTGCACCTTCTGTCCACGGACCCACTGGAGCTGCTTGTTCATGTGCACAGTAGGTGTAGCCCTACTGGCACCCTTTGGGCTGGTTTTGTAGCGCTTGCTGATTTAAGGGATTCATTTTGTTCCTGCTTAGCAGAAAGTGCAGGTTTCCCAGCTGTCACTTTCGACAAATAGGGATGCGAAGTAATTCTCAATGGGATCAGTCTTCTGAGTGGGAATGCATCAACTAAGCTATGCCAGCATTTCTTTTGTTTGCATCAGAAATTATGTTCTTGTACGAGTTCTCAGACAAGAATTTTTTTTTTATGATATTGCTGTATTTTCTTATTAAGAATTGTTTAACACTTAAAGGAGCCTATCCTAGACCAAGCCCAGTGCCTCTTACAGGGAATTAAGTCAGCATACAGTGTAAATTGTGGTTAGAATAGCTGTTGCATCATTCTGGAAAGGATGCTTTCTGCCCTGTTCACAACATCCTGTGGTTTCCTTAAGAAACCTATCCTGGATATTTGGGTTTTAGCCAAATACCTTCCATGTCAAATCTTCTGATTCTGAAGAAATTGACTGAAAAAGTGTAACTAAAGGCCAGTTACAAGTCATGCTAATTGAAGCTGGTATCCCAAATGCTGACCTAGACTGGATTTTTGTCAGGACATAAAAATGAAACTTATCACTGATGAATGATACATGCCTTGAATACCTGAAATGTGTAAGATTGTTATGCTTTGAATTTCTTTGCAGATGTGAAGAGTATTCTGTCTTTTCACCAGCCCTCATGTTCAGAACTTTATATTGTCTGTTGTGCCTGTTTTTTCTGCCCTGGCCATTGAAATTTTCATAATGAATCTAAACCAGTAACTAGCACCTTGGTATGAAAGTATTAATGAGATATTTCAAAATCAAAAACATCCTGTGGAGTTGGTAGTCTTCTCAGTCCCTACTCCCACTAATAGATGTCAGATATTAATCATTTGGACTAAGGTACTCATGCAAGGGGCTGGTGTAATCTCTAATGAGATACCGGAGTTGGTGCAGATTACTGCAAATTGGCTGAGTGTTGAAGAGCCTTGACATCCAAGATCAGGGGATAAGGTGCAACCTATTTTGTTACCTGGCCGTGACAGTGAGAATTGGTATTAATGAGGGAATAAAGATCACTAGTCTTTCATACACATCCCTCAGGAAACTGAATAAAATCTGCAGTAAGCTGAAACTGAAGAATTTGCCCTGAATACTGACAGACTTTTTTCGTACATGAGTTCTCAGATAAAGGAGAAATTAAATTAAACATATTAAACATTTTATTACTAAGATGCCTTTCAAGACTGGTGTTTTTTTTGGAGTGAAGTCTTCCTAGTTAATTGAGGCAGGGAATTCTTAATGCAGTTAAAATGCTGAGTTCTAGAAAAGACAAAACCTTAATGTGTTCAGAGGACCCAGTTCGAGGAAATAAGAGAAAAAATAGAAGTGGAGATCCTGATTTGAATGTCTGTTTATGAATGATTTATTGAATTTGCCTTTATCTAAAATGCAAACATAAAGAAGGTGTGTGTTCTTTAAAAACTTTGCTCTGTCGTGGTCAGATTAAGATTCTGTGTTGGGGGATCTTGGAAAGGGTTTAATGAAGTCACCATCAGCAGATCCAGGTGTCCTCCCTGCAGGTCCTGTCATTTACACCTCAACTCTATGTTACTGGCAGGGAATCTGTCTCCTCTTTGGCTGGGATTTGTAGAGTGTTGGGAAGGCTGTAGATAACTGTGCTTTGTGTGGGGTTTTGGCTGAATGGGAGAGGGAGAATATATTTACAGAGCAGTGGAGAGAGGTCATGAGTGGAAGTTTTGTTTGTTTAATGAAGATGTATTGAAGGATAGATTTTTAATATTGTGAGGTGTTGCAGTAGCAGGATTCGAAGTTTGGGAGTATCTTTTCTGTCTCTTGATAAACTGGCTACTGACTCTGCTCTGGAATTGCTTCAGTCTGTGTATATTGAAAACCACAGGTGTTTACAGTAGTTGGAGAAGCCCCGGGGATCCTGAGTGTGAGCAGTGGCCTCTGTGCTCTTGCAGTGTGGCAGCCCTATGTTTTCAGGTTTGTTACTGCTTGAGAACAGCTGACCAAATTGAAATTAAAAGCTTGTGACAGCTCTGTGATTTTTTTTTTTGTCTAACGTACAATACTTCTGTACTTCCATTGCTTCTGGATTTTAGGTCCAGAATGAAATCAAGTGCCTGACTTGTTCTGGGAAAACTGGAACATTTTACCTGAAAATGAAAGGGGGAGGATAAAAGAGGAAAAAAACTAAATAAATATTTCCTGGACTGAATGTCCTTTCTCCTGTGCACAGCTGATACTGTACATCGGCTTTATGCTCCACTTATAGAGAAGTGACTGTTCTGTTTCACTGGGATACTCCTGCTACCACAGCAGCTCTTGATTTGTGTTTTTAAATTCATTTATAGTTGTTCTGACAAACTTAGGTATTTTCACACTGGAGACTTTCTCCCAGAAGCCATTAACCTCAGGAGAAACCAGAGGGCCTTTGGAATAAGCAGCAGTTATTAAATATTAGTTTGCCTTTCTGTCCCATCAGTTATGGAGATTCCTGCCTCACTTTTTCCAGAAGTGCAAAATATTCTTTCTAAAGGAGACGTGGCAAAAAGACAGGATGATGTCGATGGGAATTGTGTATTAGGGGAAATACAATAATTCTTATTTTCCAACTAGAACTTTCAGTTTCAGAAATGTGATTAATACATTGTACTAGGAGGACTAAGTAAAACTATCATGGATGTTCAGTTCCTTTAAAACAAGATGACCAGTTTGCTGCTTCAGTTGACATTTCTGTCAGTATTTCAGCTGCAATTGAAGAGTGATTTAGTGAACTTGAGAACAAAATTAACGGGAAGTCTTACTGAATTTGGAAGAGAAACAAGTATTTGAAGACTTCCAAAGTCTGTATGTTATAGTAAATATTTTTGCAGGCAGTTTGTAGACCATTTGCTTAGAAGTGCATAGTGCAATTGTGAGTTTGAAACTTCCTCTATCTTTCATGAAAAATGTGGCAGAGGAAAAAATGGAGATGCATAATAGTAAGAAATGACCAAGCATTTTACAACGAATTCAAGGAGTCTGTAATTTCAGTGTTTCAAGTGCAGTGTATGCTTATATCTCTCAAATTTGAAATTATTATAAAATTGCAGTTCTGTAAAAGTTTTTTTCCTGTAGATAATGGAGATGGTACAGTTAATAGCAATGAGATAACTTCTCCTAAGGCAAAAAGAATTATTCAGGTGTAGAATCTCTTGATTTTCAGTTCTGACTGGTGCTAATGCTGTTCCATGCTCAGTCAGAGCTGCAGGCTGTGCAGTCTGCAGCCACTGGGTGGGGAGTGACTAAGGCTGGAAAATGCCCATTGTGTTCAGCCAGTCGTGTCTCCTGAGAGGTGATGCTGGTTCTGTTTTTGGAATGTTGTGGTGACACAGCTCCCTGACTCAAACCTAATTTCAGGAGTGTGTTGCACACAGGACCTGCAATGCCCAGGTACAGTCTCTGTGGCAGTTCTTTCAGTTTTTGTGTGATCCAGAGGCACAGTTTGTTTCCTAGTTTAATACAGAGTTCAGCAAGAAGTGATTAGCTGACTTTGGGCATATCACTTAAAAATGGCATGGGGTGTGATCAGTTGGAGATTCTGAACTGGGAGATTAAAAGGTTATTGCAGAACAACACTGTGGAAAAAGGCACTTGAAACTCAGTGAGGGACTCCCTGGATGTAATCACGGGTTCAGACAGTGGAACAAAATACAGGTTAGAGCAGGTATTCAATGCCAGGAGTTATAGCACCGGGGCTTTATAATTAGTTTGTTCTGTTGTCTTTTTTGTTATTTTTAATTTTTTCCTTCTAAATTTGGAGTGGGAGTAGTTGGCTGAGGGAAAGAATGTACATAATGTACACAATCCCCTATAGAGAAGGTACAGGGGAAGGAACTAATGGTGTGGATCTAAATCCACAATCTGTTGTTTTTTATAATTCTACTTTGCCACAGTCAGATAAATTTTGAGATTATTGTTCACTTGAGAGACTTTGGGGGGAAAAAAGTATTCTTTAAAAAGCAAAGTCAGACTATGTCTTGGCATGGATTATCTAATCTGTTTTAAAATAAAATACCCTGTCCTGGAGTGTTTATAAACAGTTTTTACTCCTTTGAAAGAATTATTAGTGTTTTAGTTATGTCCTACACCTGCTGTGGCAGTTCCCTTGCATCTTTAATTGCAGAATGCTGGCACACAGGCTCTGTGTTCAGTTTTGTTCTTTTGCCTTCACTAACTTATTTCATAGTCCAGTTCATCCTGTCCAACTGGTCCTCTTCTTCCTCCCAGATTCTTTTCCAGTGTTCTTGTAGCCCGGTAGACTACTTAGGGTTAATGCAGGCATTTCCTACTGATGTTCAGGCTCACCTACTCAGAGCTGCAGTGTCTTCTGTGATGAAATTTTGTAAAAACCAGTAAATGTGCCCTACTGTAACCCAGGCCAGGCTGATGGAGTTCAAAAACATTTCTCTATTTTCATTGCATAGTGTATGCTTAGTAAATTCCACTCAGAATGCTTTTAAGTACTGTACATGGAATAGATTTTTGATTACAGTTTGTTGCTGTTCTGGAAGTCTTAATGGGATCTGAAGAAATTCATGGGAGTGCAGTTGTATTTTGCATTTCTTTCAAAGGTCTCAGCTGTGGGTAAGTGGGGAGGTGGTATTGCTTTGTTTTGATTTTTTTCTTTCCAGTTGCAGTGTTTTTATGAAGGACAAAACAGTCAAGAAGGCAAAATAATGGAATTTGCTTTATAATGCAGCAGAGGCAAAACAATTCTTAATTTGGGTAAAAAATAGTAAGATAAGTTAATAAATATAACAGTGCCTTATTTTGTCTCTTTCTTTTTTTTCAGGAGCCAGCAGGACAAAGAGGATTGATTGGATCAGCATTTGGACCTACTGACAACTTGGAGATTCAGGCTGGCACTTCTGAGTCAGGAATTTCAGCATGTGCTGGCTGGATGATGCTGAATGACTCTGATCCTGTGCTGCCCTCCTCTGGCTCTGCCCTTCAAGGAGAAACCCTTCGAACCTCTAATGCTGTGTCAGGTAAAGCAGAGAGAGCACATTGAAGAACCTTCTTAGTTCTTTACATCATATCTGGAATTCAAATCTCAGAATTTGGGTTACCTCTACTGGCAGCTTTTAACATTTCCTCATCTTCCAGGGTAAACAAAGAGGTATATGTGAACTGTTTTGACTTGTTCCCTTACTTCTGTTGCAGCCTTTGTGATGTGAATATAATTTTAGTGCTGTTAAAAAAAAAAAAAAAAAANTTTTAGGTAATGGTTTTTTATGGGGTAATGTAATGGAATTTCCTATTGGATTGAACAGTTTCAGTTTTTTACTTGTGTACTGCAGGCTTAGAGTTCACTTTTTATTCTGTCTGTAATGTTAAAAGTCATCATTACTATTTAAATTGATGTTCTGCTGCTTTTACAGTGATATTTATAGTATCTCACTGAAGTGAAACCCTGAAGTTACAACTGAAGTGTTAATTTTTTTAACATATCTGCATGGATGTTTTTTCATAGCACTGCAGAGGGATTGTGTTAAGACACAACAGCATATGGAATAAGGAGGCATTTATCCCCAGCATCCACTGCAACACTGGGGGAAACTTGTTGAAGGATGCCTCTGAAAACGTGTAGCTGTGATCTGTAACTGTTAGAAATACCTGAATCTTCAATACTTAGGAATTCTGTTTATCTTCCCTTTTGGCTTACCTCTGCAAATCCTTAGCCAGGGATACAGGTATAGATACGTTCCTGGGGGGAGAGTTAGGGGGTGTTCTTTGTTTTGGAATAACTTTTGGCATTTAGGCCATTCTTTGAGCCGTTCTTAGCACTGCACACTGCAGTTGCACGTGAGCAGGGATTGCAGTGGCTGCAGAACTCGGTGTCTGCTGGGTTTGGGAGCAGTTCCATGGCATGCAGCTGATCTGAAATACACGGACTTAAATACTTGTTCAAACCAGGTTATCCCTCAGTTACTTCAGATGCAGATCTTACATTTGTCTCACTTTCCTTTGTCTTCTCAAATAAGAGAGTCTGCTCGTGTGCTGGAAAAGACTTTTGAGAAAAAAGGGATCCTTGTTGTCAGCACAGATTTTCTTTTTGCTGTGGTTCCATCTCTGACCACTGGAGGTTCTTTGCTGAATCTGTTCTTTCTTTGGGGGTGATTCTGGTAGAGCACATAGGCTGAAGACCTTTTTGTAAGTAACCATGTCAAGGAACAGCCTTTCTTAAGTTTCAGTCCACACAGATTTTTTGTTTTATTTTTCCAGAGAGATGATTTTTATTATTTTCCTGTATAATTTTTTTTATTCTATAAACCTCGTTAGATAAATAGTGAGGGTAAAGCGTTGCTTCAACCTGAATACCCACCAGTGTTTCTGAAACAACCTAAAAATAGCAGCTAAACTATTTAATAGGCAAGACATTGACCTAGTTTATTTTAATAAGGAAGACTAGGGTATTTCCATTTTATTTAAAATCCAAAAGCTCATTATTCTTTGGGAGAACCTGTATTATCTAAGCAGCAGTAGCTTTAAGTTTCCTAAAACTGGCTGTTGGTTCTACCTTGTTTCTGATCTGCTGTTGGTAATCATTCCATTCCACCAGAGGATGTTACTCATATCAAACACCATCCTCACCTTTGGAAAGGGAACTGTGTCTGTGTGGATGACTCCTTGCTCTGTGCTCATTGACACTGGGCCATGCATAGTTCCTGTGTCCATGTAAGGAGTGGAACTGCCATAGAGTTCTTCCCCGGACAAACCCCAGGGAGTGGGTTCATACCATGAAGGATTTTCTCTTTTTTTTGGAGAAATACCAGAAATCATAAGGCTACTCAAGAAAATGTCAGTGTGATATCCAAACCCACATCTTTAACTTAGTATGTTGAAGGAACATCAGTGGCTTGAAATACAAGTAGAGTGTTTGTTACAATAAATCATGAGGTTACATCAAAATATTTAATTGTTACTTAGGCTTGTGAACATTTTTGAAGCAGAGTTTTCAACCTTATGTTTCTCTTCAGCATTTCAGAGGGGGAACAGTGTTGCCCGTACTATGGAACAAGCTGTAAACACAGAACCATTAGAATCTGAACCTAATACTGACAACATGGAAAATAGTTCTCCTGGTAAGAGTTCATCCTTTCCAGTTGAGCAGAAAATATGCTTATTTATGTGTGTATATGTATATACATATATTTTTAAGTAACAAAGAGTTTGTAGTAACTTTATATTGCTGGCACAGTGATCAGTGATGTATTTGATTGCTGCTGCTGTTGCATTACACTCACAAGAAAATATGTTTTGAGGTGGAGATAAATACATTATCACAAAGAAAATAACACGTTGAAAAAAAGTTTTAAGGAAAAGCATCTTTCTTCACCACCAGTTTAGTAACTAATTCCCTTGTTTTTAGCATCAGTTTTGGATGATAAAGGTGAGCAAAGCAATGAGGAGGAACAAAAGTCTATCAAGCCCACGAGTAAAGAGTTCAGGAAGACGTGGGGCTTTCGAAGGACCACAATTGCCAAGCGAGAGGGGGCAGGAGATGCCGACCTGGACTCCAGTGAGCAGCAGCCACAGCAGCAGCAGCAAGGCTTGAACCTCCGGCGGAGCGGGCGGCAGCCAAAGCGGACCGAGAGGGTGGAGGAGTTCCTTACCACAGTGAGGCGCAGAGGGAGGAGGAATGTGCCCACTACTCTGGAAGATTCCAGTGAAGCAGCGTCTGGTCCAGCTACAGATGCTGAAACTGCTTCTGAAGATAGTGTTGAGAGCACCCCAGATACAAAACCTGTCACTAGGAGGATCTGCACTAGGAGTTGTAAGGATCTGAAAAGCCCTAAAAGCAGGCGCGCAAAGGAGGAAGAGGAAGAAGAAGAGGAGGAGGAAGAGGAAGAAGAGGAAGATGCTACCTCTGATAGTGATAGCGATGGGTTAACACTAAAGGAACTCCAGAATAGACTGAGAAAGAAACGTGTTGAGCAGAAACCTGCACGGAAGGATGTACAGAACCACAAAAGGAATTCAGAACAAGGTCCCACCCAAACAGGTGATGTCCCAGCTGACAAGCAGGCTGAGTCTGAGCTGCCTGTCAAGCAGGAGCCTGAGACTGCAGACAGCACTGAGATCGCAAGTCAGGTGGTTGTGTCTGAGGAAGACACTGAAGATGTCCAGGATCAGAAGGAGGAGAAACCTGCCCTTGGTGCCAAGGGGGCCACAGATGAAGAGCCTGAAGAACAGCCCAAAAGCAAACCCGAGTCCGAGATCTACGATGCAAACACTCTGTACTGTATTTGCCGTCAGCCTCATAACAACAGGTAGGCAAAGGGTTCAACTGGAGAATTGTTCTGTGATGAAAAAGTAAACCAAATGCTCATGCTTATTTTTTGAGTGTATGTAAGTGAGCTGTTGGGTTTGCTGAAGTTTGGGGGGAGTTTATAACAAATACTTAAAAGAATATGAAGGAATATAGAATTGACCAGTGAGGCAGAACTGCACTTGTGCTTTGTTGGGCTGCTTGTGTTCTGCTGCTTGAAGTATCATCGAGTGTTAATTGTCTTTTCATTTCACAGTGTTTTACTGTTCCTTGGTGTGTTTTTTTTCCCCAGGTTTATGATTTGTTGTGATAGATGTGAGGAATGGTTTCATGGTGACTGCGTGGGTATCTCTGAGGCTCGAGGGCGATTGTTGGAGAGGAATGGTGAGGACTATATCTGTCCAAACTGCACCATTCTCCAGGGACAGGATGAGCCTGTGTCAGAGCTAGACCAGCAGGAAGCTAAAGCGGAGCAAGGAAGTGTGGATGGCACTGAATTCACAAGCATAGGAACAATTGAACAAAAATCAGTTGAGGACCAAGGGATCAAGGGTAGGATTGAAAAAGCTGCAAATCCAAGTGGGAAGAAAAAACTCAAGATATTTCAACCTGTAAGTATTTTAATTGTTTCTTATTCTTCATGTTTCACTGAGTGCATTGAGACAATGAGTTACGTGTACAGCTGTAAATCTGAACTGGTTTTTTAAAGCTAAACATGAAGCTGAGCAACCCACCAAAGTGCTGTTTAGCAGAAGTTTATCCATAGTTCCATCAGTACAGGAATCACAACTGTTAGTTTCAAGTGAGGGATTTAAAAGTTTTATACAGGGGGAAGGAAATAGTGCTATTCATCCCTTTCTAAATACTGTTTTGGAAGTCAAATAATGAGGTAGTCTTTTAAAAAAAATATTAGAAATCTGGACTGGGTTATACTGTCTTTGAAATAATCTCAAACAATTTTGGACATTTTCAATGATAGTGAAACTTTTTACTTAACACTGACAAGTGCCTGTTAAAGTTAATTCCAGCTGTACTTCCAATTAGTCTTTGAAATTCTGATTTTTGTACTGATGCTGCTTTAGGTTCTTAGCAAGTAGAGAATTTTTTTATACTGCCTTTTTTAACCTAAATATATGTATTTTGAATTACTGCTAAATCTAAAAGAAGTTTAAGTTGGAAAAGGCATAGAAGCTTCTTCAGCTCAGTGTACATGAATTAAAAAAACTTCATGCTACAATGTCTTTGTCCTGCCTAAACTACTGTAGTAATGCCAACATCTTGAACAATTCCCTCTTCTTTTTACTGTGCCTGGAAAAATATGTTTAAATTTGCTGTTTAAATGCTACAGCAATTTATATTTTTTCTCTATGAATTTATTCTTTCATGTCTAATCCTTAGGCTTTGAAATCATCCTTAGAATAAATATCAGGGATGTCCATAGCAGCACAGTGAGATTAATGCACAGACCAAAACAGTTTGAGTTCAGTGTAGAAATAGTTAATATTTTAAGGTAAATGTGTAGAAAACAGTGTTCTCAAAACTATTTTCAAATACATTTGTACTTCTTTGTACACACAAAAAAGTTTTTGAGAGTCCAGTGCTGTTGGCCTTGGCTCTGCTGCCGAGTATCTCTGGTATTTACGTGCTGACCAGGTACTTGAATGTGTTGGCCATCTCTCTGTTAGTGAAAGAGAAACATAATTATCATTTACCCTTCACCTCTTATGGAAGAACTGCTTATATTTTAGGTATTCTCTGACATTTGACAGTGGAACGGAACTGCCCTACTTGTGTTTCCCAGGTGGTGCCATATTCTGAGAGAAGTGAGCTGTCACATCTGTGTGTGTTTTAGCCCTCACTGTCCCTCATACCTCAGTTAAGATCCTTCTAAAACTTGTATAAAGCAGCATCGATCTGCAAAAATTCCCTGTTTGTTATGGGCATAAAGTTCATTGCTATTTCCTGTGAAATCACTCCATTACAGTGACTGAACAAGCCTCAGTTTATCTGTTCTCTTACATCAGAATTCTTGAGAAAGGCTCCTTTTTGTTGCTGTCCATAAGCACCTATAGCTGCAGGGTTTTGGTTTGTGATTAAAACAACAAATTTTTTTAAGTACAGACATCAACACTTACAGTTAATTATGGCAGCTCAGTCATAAGTTTCAGGTGGTTCTTAGGGAACATGAATTGATAATTCTCTATCAGTTAAGAGTGTACATGATGGAAAAGTATTTTAAAGCATAAACAGTTTCTTGGGAAAAATTCTCAATTCCAGGTTTTATCAGACTGCAGCAGATAATGCTGTCTTACTGACTTTGACTGGGGAAAACCACTATGCAAATATTTATTTCACTGGAAATATTAGTGAAAAACTTGCTTTTGGTAATTACAAATAGCAGTTTGTTGATGGGGAGAGGTTGTCTAGCACTACAGTAGTTGTGAGTGTTAGGTTAGTTGTGTCACTTTTGTGAGTAAACTAGAAAAGAGATTAAAGCATAATATCCAGAGGTGATATGTTGAGGCCTAAAGAGCTTAGAAATATTTCTGGACTCTGGCCTAATGTACTCTGTTTTCAAGGAATGTGCTATTTTCTGAATCTTAACATTAGAAGAGGAAGTGTTTCATATGTGACACTTCTATAGAAATGGAGAGCAGTTTTTAAGTGAAGGAAAGTACAGATTGCACAGGCAAACCTCTAAATGTGTAAGAAGTAGGAGGCTATGGAAAGTTATCTGGGAGAATGGTTGTTTTTTATGTAAGTTGGAGATTTCTACATTTAAAATTGATAAGTCTTTAGAGAAGAATAATCTGTACACCTGAATAGCTGGGTGCTTCCTCCTGCAGGTGTGCAGGGCTAAGGACAGCAGCTGATGGGGATATAGAAATGAAGTGTGATTTGGGGACCTTGCTGGGGAGAAACCAGTTGTGACTTATTAAGGAGATTTCTCACATTATGTAGAGGATCAGACAAAAAGCATTTGTGTGCTTATGGGATTTGAAAATTTAGGAAGCCAGTCTCCTTTATTTCAGTGCCGGACTGACAACTTACAATACAGCACATTCTGAAAATAATGTGTTAAAAGAGCGAAACTCTTACCTTTGTGTGGGTTGTTTCTGTTGGGTCCTGAGTGACCGTCACTTTAACACTGGCAGTTGCCAGGTCGCTGACAGAGCTGCAGCCTGCACATACGGTGTGTAAGCATTTCCCCATGTTCCAAAGGCACATTCCTGATGTTTCCTCTTTGAAGGCTGAGCTCACTTGACCCTTTCCCTCTGTAGGTGATCGAAGCTCCGGGTGCATCCAAGTGCATCGGGCCCGGCTGTTTCAACGTGGCCCTGCCCGAATCCGTGTACTGCAGCAATGACTGCATTCTCAAACACGCTGCAGCCACCATGAAGATTCTGAGCTCTGGCAAAGATGCGAAACCAAAACCTAAAGAGAAGATCAAACCAAAATCTGAAAAACCTGGCATGCCAAAATCTCAGCAGCAGGTAAGTTTGTGTTCGTGATCCAGGACAGTTGTCCCGAAGCTCGGTGGCTTTTCTGTGTGCTCTCTTTTTTTGAGTCAAACTTGCCAAGTCCTGCATTGAAGAGGAGCTTTTTATTATTCTTTTGTTGTTCTCTTGCCTTTTTCTGTGGTACCAACGTTGTCTAATTCTTCTGACAGTAAAATGTTTTCCTGTCACTTTTAAAAAACATCTTAATTGCCTCTAGATGGGGATAGTTTCTTGCAAATGTATTCTAGATGGTAATGCACTTTAAAAAAAATTAATTCCAAATTAATTTGCCTTTAAGAAAGTATAAGCAGTACATATTTTTTATTTTAATTTAATTCAAATTATTTTACTTTTTTAAACTCTAAATTACAGGGGTTTGGACAGTAATTTGGAACTACTGTGAGTTGTGAAATGACATGACTGTATATTATGTGTGCTTTGTGAAGAACAAAAACAGAGCTTTCTTTTACTTTTAAAACCACTAAAAAGTGGATGGTAGTTTTTCAGAGAAACAAATATCCCCCAGTCTGTTGATAAATACTGTTATTCTGAAGTGGTCTCTTTACCATTCCCTTTTGCTGAAGTTACCCTGTATATCACCTTTGCTTTATAAATTTGAATGTGCAGTTACATCATTTCAGGTTCTTTGGAGGAGTTTACTATAAAAGAAATTGTTCTACCTGTGTGTAACTGTATCTCTGCATGTTTGTAAAATACAATATATTTGATTATTAGTAGTAATCAAACTACTTGTAATTATACAGGCGAGTATCAAACCACTTTCCAACCAAAAGAGACAGTTACCTGAAAAAAGAGAGGTGAACATGAAGAAGACTGTTGTGACAGTGGCCAAGACTGAGGCAAACACTCAACCTGTTGCTAGAGAGCCACCAGCAGAACCTGTGACACCGTCCTGGGCCAGCGATCATAATTACAATGCTGTAAAGCCTGAAAGGACTGCTGCCATTTCACCTGCACTGTTGTTCAAATGTATGTATGGCATAGGGATATTCCTGAATAATCATGTTTTCTTTGAATACCCATCCATTCTTGGCTCTGCAAGACTAGGGAGTTAAGGATTTGGGTTGTTTTTTTTTTTTTCTTGCTCTGGCACCAAGCTGCCTTTCTCCACCTTCAAAGATTCGCACACAGATACACACAAATGAGAGACACTTTTAGAAGTTTCAGTTGTATCATATGACAGTTGTATGATTAAGAGCCTGTTGATCTACCCAGCTGATTTCTGAATGAAAACTACATGGTTAAGCTTGAAATTTTTTCCCATAGAGACAGTATCTGTTTCTAATCTGGAAGGTAAGTATTGATACATTTGTGTTAAGTTTTACAAGAAGGTTGTGCAGTGTGCACCGTGAATCAGCGATTGCCTGTACTAATTTGAACTGTATTTTTGTAATTTAGATTTGGCACCTGTCTCTCAGGTCTTGCATTTTCAGTGCCTGGTGCCGAGAATGAAATCTCCAACGTGGTATCCAGCGATACTTGACACTTCTGCAAACAGCTTTTAGCTGTCAAGTATATTCCTGCTGCTTTTCTTCCTTACATGAAATAATTTAAGGACCATTCTTTACTTTTATGCTGGGGGGGGAGGCAGAACTCTTTTTATCTTTCTTTCTTTTTTTTTTTTTTTTCCCTTTCTGTGTTCATACTCCACACGTTACCCACACACACAAGAACACATCTCAGGTGGATGTTGGGCAGGGGTATTGCCTTGCATATTTTTGCAGGTTTTGAGTAGCATCCTTGTAACTCATATGAAGGTAAGTAAATACTGCTTTGAAGCCTGAGCAAGTCCTTCTACTTATGACATTTTTTGATTGACTTCATCTAAGTAGTTTTATAATGCCGTTATGAAACTTCAGATGAAATCTGACATATCACAGTCACAAACCACACGACCTGGTGTCTCATGTTTACTCACTGGAAGATTAATGAATTCAGAAATTCAGTTCTCACAGCTTTGTAACCACACTTCAGCCAACTTGCTTTTTATTTTCAGAAGTAAACATAGTTAGTGAACACTTAAATGTTGTAAGTCATATTTAAGATATTTTTTTAGTTACAATTTTTTTAAACACTGAGGGAACACCAGCCAACCTAAATTTCTGTTCATTATCATAGTACATAGTAGACATACCAGGTATATTTTAATGTTGTCTGTCCTCATCGGGTTATAATTTCTCGTTAAGCATTTTTTTATTTAGGCCTTGTGCCTCTTTTATGGTGAACTCTCTGAAGGTAGATATTTTAATTAACTTGCATTTTTTTTAAGATTCTTTTAAAGGAACTAGTTTTTTTGTCAGAAAAAAAAGTAGTGTTTTAAACATAACTGAAATTAGGAGAGAAAGATTATTCAGTGCAATTACAGGTGTCTATAGAACCATCTCACTTAAAATGTCCTTTTTCTATAGGTTTTGATTTTTTTTTCCCAGTAGACAGGAATACAGGTTTTGAGGGAGAAAGATTGAGGGTTGGTTTTAGGGGAGTTTTTCTGAAGTTTTATCACACTTTAGGTTTTATAGATTTAACCAATTCCAGTAGAAAACTGGATTCCTGTAACTAAATAGTTAAACTGGTTCCAAAATATATATATGTATTAGTAACAACTAGAGAACAACCTAGCTTGTGTGATGAAGAACTCTTATATCAAATGCAAGGAAGAACTTGAGATTGCTTTTAAGAAGGTAAGTTGCACTGATATGTGGGGTCTCTGTGCTAAATGCCCAGTTAAACTGTCTTGTGTATTCATGAAAGGATGTGTCCTGCTTTTTTTATGAATGAACTTGAACTTTAATCTTCCTGAGAAGCTGCCAGTGCATCATCTGCAAGGGCATTCTGCCAGATTTTATTTATTTTAAAAATCTTTATAAGCTGTTCAAAACCTACAAGTTAACAGCATTAGGGAAATTCAGGAGAGTTCTCTCACTTCAGGTATCTAAAAGTAAGAACTCCTTGAAGTCTGAGCTAATCTGCCAAGGAAAACGCATTTATTGGACCAAATACTTAGTCTCGTTTAGACACATCTTAAAGTGACTCCCTGTTTAGAAATGAGTATTTCTGAACATTGGTAATGAAGGACTTGCAGTCCAGAGGAGGCAAAGGATGGGATCCTTCCAAATGCAATGCTTCAGGTGCTGCCTGTGTTCTCCCAGAGCTTCCAGCCGTGTTCAGTAAATCCTTATTTGCAACCTGAGTGCATGAGGCCTTTTAGGAATTAAGGAAACTTACCATGATTAGCAGAATTACTGTCTGTAATACTTTTTCCACTAGTCAGTTTATCATTTCAGACATAGATTTAGTTTGTACGTTTACTCTGTACTTGTCAGATGGAAGATTTTGTTACTGCATGAGACAGTAGCTTTGTTAAATAGTACCAAGAAGAAAATCAAGCCACTTCTAAAGAAGTACTGGGTGGTAGGAGCATGTAGTATATTTGCATCTAAGCCCACCACCAGGCCCCCTTTTTCCTGTACTCCAACTTCTCTGCATTTATTTAAAAAAAAGGGGATATTTAGTGCTAGTGCTGTGCAGTTATTTAGAACAGTGTTGGGGTTTTTTCTTCTGTTACTCCATTAGCTTGTGTTTCTTCCTTTTCTGTGTCTTTTTAGGGGGATGAGTTAGGGCTGTATTTGGATATGACTTTGTACACCAAAACCTGGTGCCTGATTATGACACTGGTCATTAATGACATCATCTTTATGTGCCCAGTGAAAATAATCTGTTTGATTCATCTGGTAACTAGAGTGGGAAATACCTTGAACTTGCTTTGATAAGTGAATATTAAATACAAGTACTTTTAAAGTTGCAGGCAGTATTTGAACTACACATGTAAGAGGCAGTTAGGTATGAGCCACATTTCCTTTCAGAAGAGCTACTTTGACTTTCATTAGGAAAATTGATTTATGATACCATCTTCCTTGGCATCAGTATTTCACAGAAGTTGGAAATGAGTGGGACTTGCAAGGGGAAGTATTTCCTTCAGAGAAAACCACAGTGTTTGCGATCTCGCTTCTGCTTTCCAGAAGAGACAACGCTGCCACCTCCTGGAAGTGGGAGCCCTGACTCTGGTGATGAAAAATTTCCTTTTGTTATTCCCTTTCAGATTTTTTTTTTTATTTCTTCTGCAGCTGAACTTTTCTGCACTCAAGCTGTTCACAAAGTGAATAGTGTTTGCTTGTATAGTTAAAGATCTTGGACACCTTGGTTCCTGTGCACCTCTAACAAAATATGGAGACTTTGTAAAGGGAATGCAGTGATCCTGGGATACCCCACCAGCACAAAATGTGCATATTGAAATGCCAGGATTATAGCATGCATCATTTATGTATGCTTTTTCTTGTATCTGTTTCTCTTTCTCTCTGTAATAAGAGCAGGAGAGAAAGAAAACATACCACTATAAAGAGAGTAGGGGGAAAATAGAGTGCAGTAAAGACAGGAGTTGTGGCTCAGTGTGAAAGTGGTGTAGGGAGCTGTAAGTACTGTTGTGAAGAAAGTAAGGCCTTGTGTGCCCACGGGCTGGTGCCAGTGTAGCGCTGCTCTCTGGGCAAGATTGCACCAGCTGAAGGTGTGACTCAGTTGAGTGCAGTGGATGTGGATATACTGCTCTTGGTTTAGCTTAACTGTTAAAAAGTAAAATTTAGGTAAAATATACTTTAAGCCATATGTATGTTTGTCTGCAAGGACTGATTGTAGTTAAACTGGATGCCTTTGGGTTTGAGTGCTACTCCGTGGAAAAAAAATAGGATCTGCCAGGTTCCATACTCCTGTAACTGAACTATTTCTGGCACCTGAATTAACTCCTAGAAAACCAAGGTGTCTTTGCTTAATGTTATATTCTGCAATGTAGGTCCATACTGAGAGGCATTAAGTATTGAATAGTACCAGGGAAATAAAATATAATATTTCTTTTGCTGCTGGCCATTTCTGGGACATGTGGCTGCCCTGTGTGTAGGCCTGGCCTAAACCTTTGTAACTAGAGGAGTTTTCAGGAAGGCTGCTGCAAGACCAAATAACGACCAGCATACCCAAGATGAGTCTGCCAGAACTTCTGAGAAATTCGTGTTGGAGAACTTCTGGCTTTGGAAGGGTCATAGTACAGGAGTGGCTGGTGTAACACGGCAGCTCCGGTACTGAACTCCCATCGTGGCACTGGCAGGGCTGTGCTGGCCTGGGGGCTGTGCTGGCCCAGGGGCCGGCTCAGGGCCTGAGCCCTGCCTGTGGAGCGAGGCAGACCGTAGTGGCTGCTGAAGCCAACATCCCCTGGGACCCAGCCAGTTAAAAGGAGCAGTGGGATCCTTGGGGAGCCATTATCATCTCCTGCCTGTGAACCGCTGGAGCTCCCCTTCTCTGCTCTGCAAGGTATGTTACACCTGCCCTGGGGCTCGGCCATGAGAAGATTTTTGCGCTGTCTCTTTAAGTTAGGAAGGCTGGTCCCTGCTCCTGGCATGTTACTATTTTGAAGCACCCAACACCCCCGAGGCACTTGGAGACAGCATGCCAACACTCCTGCCATCAGGGGTGCTTGGCTTCAGTGAGGAACCATTGCTGAGGGGAAGGGATGGGGGGCAGAAACCTGGTATCACTTACAGAGGCACTATGCACATGAGGGTGGTTATCTCTTGTCATCAACACTGAAAGTGATGAAAGTTTGATTAAAAACACTCACCACCCTCTTGCTGTTTTGCTTTCTTTTACTAATTTTACTTCAGTTCTTTGAACTTGCTCACTTGACTGCATAGCCAGTGAAAAAGTTCTTTGCTAGTCCCCAAATAAAAGGGTTTTTTTGAGGTATTCACTTGCACTTTGAGTCAAGTCTGCTGCTGATTTGCTGTGTCCAATCTGTGCTGAAGTTGGAACCCGAAGATGGCCTGTCCCTGCAAGGAGTGATGATACAATCCATGAACTGTCTGGGAAATAAGCCCTTTTTTTGCAGCAGCACATAGTGCCTCTTCTCTCACTCGGAGCGGGGGTAGTATTAAAAATGCAGTTGTGTAACATAGGTCAGATAGATCACTATAATCTCATGTAGATGAAAATAAAGCTTGTGTGCCAAAGCTACAGATTTGCATGAGCTTAGAGTTACAGGTTTGCTTGAGTGCAGAGAAATCACCACAGAAACGGCAGGCACTTTCTCTGAGTCTCCTAAATTACTTTAAAGACAGGTTTAATTTCTTTGTGTGCCTGAATGTAAAGGCTTGGCACACAGCTTAATTGCAGTGCAAATTAGAGCTGATAAAGTCTTTAGGAGAACAGCAGCAGGGCAGGCAGCACACCTCAGACACGAGTGTTCAATAAACTGATTTCAGTCTTGAAAGTGGAAGCAGACCTGTTCTGTGGGCAGTTTCCAGGGAAAACTAACACTGAAACTGCTTTAAGAGTAGTTCGACACTTCTGAACTAGAAGTAGCACTAAGCTGTGTTTAAAGGGAGATGACCAAAAGTCCAGCAAAAGCAGGTGTTGGAACAGTTGAACAGCCGAGGAGCTGCAGCGGTTCCAGAGCCCCTCACCTGCACAGCCGCGGGCACCGGTACTCGGTGCCACCAGAGGGGGCTTCAGGGGCACCCGGCGGCTGCGACTGCGGCCCCAGCCCGGGCCAGGGCACAGCTGCTCCCGGGGGACGGCTCGGAACTGGTAAGTAGCTTCCCACTGTGGAGTGCTTTAGGACTGACAGCTAAAGCACCAGCTCACCTGTGTCTTTCGTTCAGATTTTTAAGTTGGGTAATGCATCAAAAAGGTTTCACATCGAAAGAACCTGTGGATTAAAGCTTGGTGTCAGCCTCTGTGTCAGGGTGGAGGGGTTTGGTTAAAATCTGCTCTGTTCAGGTTATTTCTGTCACGAGTCACAGAGGAAGGGTCACACCTGCGTCGGACAAGTCCACTCAGGACAGAGCTGAGTGGCAGAGGGAAGCTGTTGAACAACACCAGTTCTAAGGTTGATAAATCCTGCCCACCCTCTGCTTCAGCAGTTTTACAGAGGAGAAATGCAGTTCTTGGGTAACTAGTTAAGAGGGGAGAGTTATTTCATCTTCTGTAGGCCAGGAGCCTGTGCTGTTGTGCTGCACTCTGCCAGAGTGGGCTGTCCTCACCTTCCCTCCGCTCGCACTGGACACGGCAGCGCTGGAGCGACGGCGCAGGGACGGCCACTGCAGCCACCTGCGTGTGAGCCACGGGAGCCGAGGGACCGAGCGGGACTTCCCAGGCCAAGCTGTGTGACACCCAGAGCGCTGGCAGGGCAGTTCCTGAGCAGGTGACTGACTGCCTGTGCTGGGCTCTGCACACCTGCCTTCCTCTCAGCTGCTGAGAGGTTTGGCTGCTGTGAAAGCCAGTGCAGGTGCCTCTGTAGAGATCAGCTCTTCTCGCAGTACATGATTGCTCAGCGCTGTCCGGCCTTGCACAGGCTGTGGAGAACTTTCTTACAGCTATTTTGGGGGTTTTAACAGCTGTGATGCTGCATTAGTGTGATTTCTCCCTCCCCCTGCCCCCTCCCTTTAAGGACATTCAAATCCTTCAAAGTGTAGTAAATTATTCACTTTTGGACAGGTGGATCACAAAGAGCTGTTCTCTCTTTCTTAGGTATCATTATTCCTACTGTGGATTTTTATGATTTATTGTTAAAGAAAAATGTGAATTGCTGCCTTCCTTACTGTTGTTGCCACATGAACTCGTATATTGTGCACAAGCCTGAAAGTTAGTTGTAGGGTTTTGGTTTTGTTTTTTCCCTAAAACTCTGTATTTTAGTGACAGAGAAGTCTGAAAAGGAACAGTAAAACCCACACATGCTTGGGCTGCCTGTGTGCTGGGCAGTGTCTCCTCGAGGTCTGGGTTCCTGACATCCTGCTCCCTTGGGCCTGTGTTCCCACTGCGGATGGTCCTGCGCAAGCTGGATGCGATGCAGCCATCGGCTCCTCACGCGCTGCCTGGAGGAATTTCACCCTCGGGGAGGAAAAAAGTAGATTATTGTAGATGGAAGAGAACACAGGGAAATGTTCAGATGGTACTAGACACCAGAGACAATAGTGCACCGAAAACCAGCCTTACCAGAGTCCTTGTGAAGTGGGCTCTTCAGGTTTAACTACACAGCGTTTAATAGTTTTAGCATCACCTAGAGCCAGAAGTTAAAAGTTCTTTGAAGAACTGTGATTTGAATAATTTTAAAACTATACAAGGAGTATCACACTTCTCCTTGTATTTAAAAATTGAAAATACTAAATCGTGTCTCCAGCAAAACAGCTCGTCACATCTGAGATAATTTAAATAGAAACCAGGGGTGGTGGTGGGGTAGTTTTTGAAGTGGCTTTTAAAAGCCACTCTTCCAAAGAAAGATTGGGTGGAGAGGGAAAGGGGGAAAGAACCAGAATAGGCTTGAATGCTATACAGAAGTATTTTTGAAAGATCAGAGGAGAAGCAAAGTTTCCTTTGGATAACATGGGTGCTGGTGGTGTAAAACACAACCTGTAGTTCTCAGTTAGGGACTGTGATTAGAGCCTGCACATCCTTCATGCAAAGCTCAGCAGCCCTGCACTGGAAATCCTGCTGAATGGGGCTTCCACAACTGCACGGCACTGCTGCGACACCGCGTTGAGATGTTCACAAGTACCTTTAAGCGCTGGGCTCGTCTGTACAGCAGATGATGTGGCAGTTCTGTCCTGCTGTGTGTTGTAATGTCTCTAGCTTTGCTGCATGGGGAATTTCCTCAGGGGAGGGTTTCTGTGTCTGTTGACATCTGGTGGGAGAGATCCTACTGCTGTCTGTAGTGAATGTACCACGGTAATGCTGTTTCTTAAGCCTGGGAGGCATGTGCTGGTTTCTGCCGGAGGATTCGTTGGGTTCCACCCTGGGAACGAGCTGGTTCAGCTCCATTTGGATCCCTTCTGCCCACCCCACTCTCCAGTCAGTAAGGATCCAGTTCCTGTCCTAACAAGTGGCCCATGGGACAAAAGGGGGCAAATAGGAATTAATGTTTTGGTTTAAATAGTTTAACAGTTTCTGACATCAAGCCCAGGCATTTCACCTGTGTGTTAAAAGTGCTGAGTAGAAGAGCCATTCATTGCCTTATTCTGGCACTGATCTTCTGCCTGTGGTAAAACTCCTGTTATTCTCTTGGGTGGGGTAGGTTGATGTTCAGTGCTTTTCTCATTCTTTTATTTTAAATTTGTTTAAGAGCACTTATTGTAGTTACACTGGAACTAGTGATGGAAAGACCAACCCCCCCCCCCCAGTATAAAATACAATGACTGATGTGTACAGTAGTTTTGTCTGTGCCTTTTCCTCAAGCTGCTTGTGGACTTCACGGCCAAGCACTTTGAAATCATGCTCTGAGGGAATCCCTGGGCCATGATACGTCCCGTCCCCTAGTGTTGAAATACTGCTCTCTGGAAAGAGTTTTTTATGTTAATGCTTTCAAACACATACCAGCCACGTTCCCTTTCTTGTTGGGAGGTGCTGTGAGCTGTTGGGCCGTGCTTGTGTTGTGGGTTGAGCTGCCACCTGAAGAACCAGTCCTGCTCCTTCCCCACGGTCCTCTGGGTGCTCCTGGGCGTTGGATCCAAGACCTGTGTAGGACACAGTGAGTTCCTTCAGCTGATTATGTGGCAGCACATTGATCTTATCACTGAAAACCAAAACAGGACAAAAATTCTGGTTTCTCATAGTCAAAACAGGATAAGAGGGTTTGTTGAGATGAGGTTCATCTACAGGTTATTTGCATACATAGGATTTAAGTAGACTGGGTTCTTTATCAAAATGTGCACGATTGGACAGTGTCCATCAGATCCTGCTGCGTCCTGTCCATTTGAACAGGTCTTTGGTAGTTCTGAAGCACTGAAGGAGCCACGTTGTGACATAGTGCAGAATGTACCATCCACTTCTCGAGCCAACAAGCCCTGCTAGGGAGACACTTGTAAATGGGATATAGTAGCTTGAAACTGCTCTGCATGACACTTATCAACTATTTGCATTTTTTCCATTGGCTAAAGAAGCACGGAATTACACACCTCTAGAATCCTTTCTAAATAGTCATTATGGTACCTGGCGGGCTAAAGGTAAAGGATGCCTCTGCATCTCCTTGGACCTTACAGATTCTGCTGACCTTCAACCCTGGGAACTTCAATCTACCTTTGTACTAGTACATTCATTCATTCATTCATTCATTTATTTTGCAAGTTCACATTCTGACTGCGATATACCTGTTTGTAACAAAGGTGGGTGGTGTGGTTATAGTTCTCATATACAACATCTGATGGGCATAAAGTAGTTCTATTTTTATTTTTATCAGTGTAATTTTGTTAAATAATTTGAAGTAATCATAAAAAGAGAGGGGATATAGGGTTAAGTACAAATTTACAGTTGTTCTGCTGCTGTAAACCAAACCAGAACTGAATGTGTGAGAACTGACATTTACTGTCATTGCTTTGAAAGCCAAGCTGTGCTGTCCTGCCTTTCCGTGATAAGTCACAGAATGTGCTGCTGTCCCACCTGCCTGAAAGGGTACTGTTCTGTGCAGAAAATAAAATAAACCAGGAAAAGAAGAATGGAAGTAGAGTAATTCCTGCAGAGTTACCAGTGTGCACGTTTGGGATATTTGCCTCTGCTCTGTTCAAGACTGGCCTCAAAATAGGTTGGCTGGTGACCTCTCAGGTTTTGGGGACCAAATCTGACCAAACAAAAAACATCAGCAGTAGTACCTTATCCCCTCCCTCCCGGGAGTGCTAGAGGCCTCCTGACAGCTGGAATAGTGTTAGTGGGGTAGGAGAGAGGGGGGACATGTGGGGAGACACTGAGGGTCATGTGAAAGGTCTCCCTGGCTCAGACAGGAACCACAGCCAGACCATAAGGAAAACTGGGAATAGTGTGAGGGTAATAGTTGTAATCTCCTTTATGGCTAAGTCATCACAACCTGTGAAATGGTTTAATGTACTGTGGCAGCAGGGGTTTTTTGTCACACTTCAAATAGTTAAATCTCTGCCAGAAATAATCCTTAACTGTAAAATACTTCCAGGAACAAAATCAGAATAAAGATACAGTGTTTCTGGATGTCCTGCTGCTTCTCCTTGTGTTGCAGCAGAAGTTCAGCACGGGCCCTTGTACTTCACCTTACAAAAGGTCAAGTCCAGCACCATTTCTTGGTTTGTCTCCCACTGGTGTCTGTGGGGCAGCTGCCAGCAGTGAGGGCCAGTTAAAGAGCCAGGGGTGAGGAGGGTCTTTGCTGGAAGCACATGCTGATGTCCAGGGGTGCCTGAACTTGGCTGCAAGGCCATTTCTTCCTGAAATGAGTAAGTATCACATGTCCCTTAAACATTCCAGATCTTTCTCAATTTGAGGGATGATTCCATTGGAAGCTTATGCTGATGTGTGGGGTTTCTGGAACAGAACCCCCAGGAGGGCTTTGTCCCCTTCAAGTCTATCTCAGAATGGACAGATGGGATGGTTTAGAGCCTTGCTAGTGATTTCTGCTCTCAACAGATAGGGAAGGTGAAGAGGGACCAATTGGTCCTTGGTGAAGTTACTGGAAGTTAAAAACTCCCAGATCTTACCCAGGAAGTATCCTACACTTTGCACCCAGGGCTTGTGGGCTAATTCATCTAAAAACTTTCAACAGGATTTGAAACAACTATTTTAGGAGTTCCTTTTTGGTAGTTTGCCTCAGAACCTGTCCTTGTTTGAGCTCTCAAGATCCCTGTGCTGGTGTTTGCCCACCGTGACTTTGTTATCTTGTCAATGATGTTCTGTTTGCTGCAGGGTGGGGTGTTTTCTTGGCTTTTTTTACTGTGTTGAATTGTTCCTGTCAGTGCCAGAAAGTGGATGGATGAAATGTGATTGAAAGACATGTTTGCTTTTAAAGTCATGTACAAGTATATCTTCAACATGTGGGAAAACTGGAGCTTTTACTTAAGACTTTGTAAATTTTCTTGTGTATGATGTGTATCAATTATTCTATTAAGAGTGGGAAAAAAATGTTTAAATGAAAAATCTGAATACTGTGAATGCAATAGTTTGAGAATGGTGAGAATTAGATGACTACAGCCTGAGCAGCAGTGTTAATGTTTATATATTCTCTAAATCTAGAATTTAGCAAGAAACTGAATAGGTCTATCAAACTTCAGTAATACTAAAGGTAATATCAGTGCAGTTTCAAATTCATGGACTCTGTCATCGGGTCAGCCTCTGTGATAAGCTGTTTCTGTAAGATGCTATGAGAATTTTTCTGCTTCAATGTAGAATATGAGTTGGATTGCCTTATATTTTTATTTCTACGTGTGAGAGTTTTTGAAGCTTAACCATGAAATCCCTCTTGGGAATCTTTGAAGGTGGTGCCTTTTTTTCCCCCCCCATTTTTCTTTTAAACAAAATTTTGAACCAAAAAAATCCCTATGTCAGCCTTGGCATGTTTTTTTTTAAATTACTTTTAAGAAGGCTAGTGAGAGTAAATAGCTTGAACTCCCTGCTTGCAGAGAGATGGTATTTGACAGATTTTTCTTTGTAGATTGGTACCTGGTCTTCATGAGTAGGAAATTACAAAGTTAAGCCTTTAATATTGTATTTTTTTCTTTGTTTTAACAGCTCAAAGAGAAGAGAAAAGGAATGAAGATAGAGCAGAGTCCTCACTGGCATTGAAGAAGACTGTCGTGTCTATAATGGAGAAACAGTCACCTTCTCTCCCCAAAACTCTGCCTTCCAAGAAGTCTTCCTCCTACTCTAACACAACACTAACCAAACCACCACTGAAACCTGCTGGAAGTTTCAAAGGTGTCATTCCCAAGAAACCTTGGCCTTCCTCAGGCAGTGTTCCTTCCAAACAGTCACCTCTCTCTCATGGCTCTTCCGTTTCCAAGAAACCAGCTCCATCTTCCAGTCTGGGGGGAGGACTCAAGAAGCCCTCACTGCCTTCCATGTCAGCTGCAGCTGGAAGTAGTCAAACAAAAGCATCAGCCAGCCCTGTCCAGTCACAGCCCAACTCTCAGATTCGACAAAATATTCGACGATCCCTGAAAGAAATTTTATGGAAGAGGTGGGAATTCAAATCACTTACTTTATGTAGGACTCTACAGCTAAAAGTAAATGTTTAGCCTGCAGAGGGGTTTTTTTAATGTGTTTTTAAAGAATTTTGAGGGATGAATTTATGCTACAAATTACTACAAGTACAACTGGCATTTCAGGTTTATATTTGAAATAAAAATTCCTGATAAAAAAAACAACAAGAAAAGACATATTTTCCCATGATGATTGTTAAAGGTAATGCCACCCATCAACACTTATCATAGAGCATTGCTCTCTGGTATTGCCTCTGAAATGGAAATGCTGCTCACAGTGGAGAATTTGGGACCAAAACTCAAGTGCTTGGGCTCCCTGTGTCCCTCACGCCAGAGAAACTCCTCTCCTGACTGCGGTGCCGCGAGCAGGAATAAAGGCTGACTTGGTTTCCCAAAGCCATGCCTTCCATGGCCATCTGTCGGCAGTAACTCAAGTTTGCCTGAGTTCAGGGTCCTGAGATGGACTTTGGCTCTCAGGTGTCATTTTAAGGAGTCTTGAGCCCTCCCTGGGGGAGGAGCAACCGAGGGCAGCTCTGAAAATTTAGTTTTTGTGACTGTACCTGACCGTTCACACCTGACATAACTGCACGTACCTGCTCTTGTTTTCAACAGAGTCAACGACAGTGATGACCTGGTCATGACAGAGAGTGAAGTAGGGAAAGTGGCACTCAATATTGAAAAGGAGATGTTTAATTTGTTCCAAGTTACGGACAACAGATACAAGAGTAAATATCGTAGCATCATGTTCAATCTCAAGGACCCCAAAAACCAGGTTTGGAACTTTATCTTAAACAGTGAACTTATCCAGAAATGCACTTTTGGACTTTAATGGTATGTCAGACTATAGACTCTCAACATTCAGAGCTTCAAGATAGAGACTTATGAATTAAACTATAAAATATTATAAAGCCATTCAAATCTTTTTAACAGTAGCTTTATCCAAGAAGGAGTTCAAAGCCTACTGTAGTTGGTCGCTGGTATTTATTCAGTTTGGGCATTTGGTGTGAAGTATTTATTTTCAGAATGGCTTTCTTAAAATAATTACAGAGTTCATCTGTTTCTCCTCTTGTTACATTCTGTTCTATGCATTGGATACGTGATATCTGTGCTTTAAAAGAAGAAAACAGCTGCTGGTACAGATGAAAATATTCACTAGAGAACACTTACAACTTTTCTTTTGATTTCTACAGTAGATCTGAAACAGGAGAGTGGCTGTTTAATATCTGACATTCCTATTCAGTTATACTGAGAATTATTGATGGTAATGAGCAAAATTCTTCTGTTTTCAGGGACTTTTTCATCGTGTCCTTCGTGAGGAAATCTCACTGTCAAAACTAGTGAGAATGAAACCAGAAGAACTTTTGTCTAAAGAGCTGTCTGTGTGGAAAGAGAAACCAGCTAAGGCAGTAAGTAACATCATCTCCCCTGTGTCCTTAGATACAAGTTTGCCAGCCCTTACCACCTGTACTAAGTTTATAACACTCAGTTTTGATATGCTTTTCCTCTACCATCTGCCAAATGATAATAAAGTACATAATAAATTAAAAATATGGACTTTTTACCATGGTGGGTTTGTTTCTCTCAGTTGGTGGAGTCACGAAGCAAATCTCAGGAAATCAAGAAAACGACTGTAAAACGGGAACATGTGCCAGTTGTCAACATGGAAGATTCTCCCCCGGTGTCTGACTCTGATGTAAGTACTGGGGCTGTTGCTTCAGCATGAGGACACTGAGGGGGAGAAATGGCAACTGGGGCTTCAAATTTGTCGTCAGAAGTGCGGATTGTTTCACTGAACTGTAGGGATATCACAGCCTAGTAGGCGTGCTAGGAGCATTTTTCTTTAAGTGTGAAGGAGTGCAACAAGCAATGATAAGCATATTTTGTAGGCATTTCAAAAATGCTGCATATTTTTCAGCCCTTGCTGTCAATATAAAGAGAAATTTTCTGTTTCTGAGCATTAGCTCTCTACTTCACAACACTCTGGAATGAAATAAGGACGAATATCATTTGAGAACTCTGCCTAACATGATATGCTTTAGCCAAGGCCTTTAATGTTTTTTTTTTTTTAAAAGAACTGAAGTTAATTAACAGATTTCAAAGTGTTTCTTTATTGTGGACATTAATGATGAACTGAAATATTTTTTGGTTTATTCACTTCTAGGAACAGCAGGAGTCAACCCGAACTGCACCCAGTGTGAACAGTGCTCCTTCTCTAGATGTTTTTAGCAGCATGTTGAAGGATACAACAAGTCAGCATCGAGCCCATCTTTTTGACCTGAACTGCAAAATCTGTACAGGTATTTACAGTGCTGTCCTTGGGTGAAGTAAAAGAACTGTTACGTTAAGAGTGTTGTTCATTTGTTTTTTTTTTTAAATAGTTTCACCAAACTATTTTATTGTTAAATAGTAATTAAAGCTTTTGAAATAAATTTATAGGTCAGGTTTCAGCATCTGAAGATGAGGTGGCACCTAAGAAGATGAAGTCAGGGGCTTCTGCTAAAAAGGTGGAGCCGAAATCAAAGCCTGAAGTGCAGCCTAAGTATGAAAGTCCTGCAGCAGCCCCAGCAGCAGAGCCTGACAAAGAGCCCCTTGCTGATGACGCGATGGACATCGATGTTGAACCAGCAGCAGAAACGGTTCCTCAGCCAACTGCAGAAAGAACTTACATTCCTACAAGCCAGAGCCAGAACAGCACAGACTCTGCTGTACCTGAAGAGGTCTCTGCTTTCCCTGCCTCTTGTGCTGGCCCAGTTGTCACAACCGTGACGGTTTCAGGCAGAGACCCCAGGACAGCCATGAGCGGCTCCTCTGGGATCACGACACCAGCACAGCGTTCTGGGCCTGCAGCTGACAAAGTCTCAACGGGGGAAACCAAACAGGAAACTTCCAAACCAGCTATGACCGTCCCCAAATCAATATTAACAAAACCGTCCTCCTCACCAGATCCCAGATACCTGGCAGTTCATCAGTCACCCAACATCAAGTGCGTATTCTCCCCAGCCAGCCAAGCTGCCACGTCCCTCCTGGGGCTCTCTTCACAGTCCCATATCCCATCCCCTTTCCCCCAGTTAAAAGGCATGTTCAGGTTTAAAGTTCAGGTAGCCTGATTCACATTTTTCATTTACCATCTCTCATTTGCCTTCTCTAGCTGGTTAAATTTTCAGAGCATGAGTGTATATTGACAGCAAAGATTCTATGGTGTTTCTGCAGGGAAATAAAACTTGAGGTATTGTGCAGACTTAGAAGTCTGCATGTATATTGATACAGGGAAAGACAGTGTATGGGAGAGATGGTTTAAAGATGTTCGTACTGTTCTAAAATACTGTTACATCTGAGTATGAACTAAAATTAATCACTTGATCAGCTTGGAAGGAAGTGGATTTCTTTCCTATTCTGAGTACCTATAGTAGTAAAAACAAATACTCTTGAGTATATCCTAGTGCAATTGCAGTTAAAATAATTTTATTTATAGCAAATTCTTTTATTCAAGAATCTTTCTGGTTAATGTTGTTGACCTAACTAGTGGGAAGTCTGTAATTCCAATTAGTTTGTTATGGAGTCGGAATCACTACAGTTATAGCAGTAACTTAATTTTATAAAAGTCATATCTTTTGGCTTCTCTTTACCTGTCTGCAGCTACAAGTTTATTTTCTGTTACTTGTTGCTTTTTTAAGTAATAACAAGTTAATGGAAAACATTAACAAAGCACTCAGGAAAAATTTTGTTATTTGTTTAAAAGAAAGTATTGAATCAGTAGGAGTAGGGAAGAAAATTAAAAAACCAAAAGGGTCCATCCTCATGTGCATTGTGTAACCTTTCTGTCTGGATTTGTTTTGCAGTGTTGCAGAGCCACGCTCACCCCAGGACAGCGACACGTCCCTCTTTCTCTCCCGCCTCAACACCATTTGGAAAGGATTCATTAACATGCAAAGTGTGGCCAAATTTGTCACTAAAGCATATCCAGTCTCCGGGTGCTTTGATTATCTTAGTGAGGTCAGCACTGATGTGTGTGTGTGTTTGCAGTGGATCTGTGCTGCAGTTCCTGGTGCTGGAGAGGTTGGGGGCACTGTGTGTTTATAGAGTTGTATTAGAACTGTAGCAGTTGTAAATGGCATCCCTTCAGTAATAGGAAAAGTAGCTCAAGAAGAAAACATAGCCTTTTAAAAATTCCTCACACATCTGTGAAGAAGTCTAACATCTTTCAACATGTTAGGATCTAACACGGAATAATGGCTTTATTTCAGCTTCATTGTTTTCGAGACAGTGCTTTGAAGCGGATGCCTTGTTCTGTTCCCACACTAGATGGGTCACTGATGGCATCTGTTACAAAATTGTGTTTGGCTGTTTATGACAAATATCATCCCTTTTACTAGCTTTCAAATAAAACCAGTCGGATGATGTGGTTCTGGGAGGGTGTACATTCAAATAATGAGGCAGTAGAAAGGTTTACACTAAAATAAGTAAGCTTTTCTTTTTCTTTCTCATTTTTCTCTGAAGGGCATTTTATGTGACTGTTACAAAGTTTCAAACACAAATTTGTGTTTTAGGAGTTTATTAGCAGGGTTGATGTTCTTTTGGGTATTGCTTTTGCTGAAATGAGTCCCACTGTCCTCATGACAGGAAACTCACTAAGAATTCTGATTAAACACCTCCAAATTTAGGAACAGCCTGTCTGAAATCAGGAAATTAAGTTCTAAAATTTACTAAATATAACTGTGTGCATTACCCACTGGGCTACTGGGATGGGGCAACCTGCACTGCTTTTTTTTTTGTTTTCATTTTTGGTTTTTCTCATATTACCATGTAATGCTTCTTGTTTAGGATTTACCAGATACAATTCATATTGGTGGGAGGATCTCACCGAAGACAGTCTGGGATTATGTTGGCAAACTCAAATCTTCACTTTCTAAGGTATTCATTTAAAATCCTTTGCAAAAGCCAGAAGAAATATGCAGCAATGTAAAATGACAACTTTTTACAATATAGAGTAATAAACAGCAAATATTGACATAGATCACACCTGGAAAAGTACCAAAATCACTTCCTTTAAGTTTTTGATTTATTGAAGAAATGTGTTTATTGAGCTGCAAATCTTAATCTCTCTCTCCTGCATAATAGTCAAATCTTCATACTGTTAATTATTTGAAATAGTGAAGATTGAAATGGAAATCTTAAAGAAAAGGTACTTATCACTTAATGTACATAATTGATTTTAATATTAAAATCACTTCAGAAGTGAAAAAGTGATGCACAGTATAGAGAGATAATCGTGAAACTAAGAATTTTCCATTTCTTTTTTATTTGAGCCTCAAGATACACAAGTAATGTGTGTTTCCGAAAATGGCACCTAATTCTGTTTTAATGTTACAAATTGAACAGCAGTAGGCTCTTAAAGCCAAAGTGTTGCCCTGAAGGCATAGCTGGAGTGATAAATGTACAGTTTATTTTAACCCCTGGAATTTGCCCTTTACCATTTTATTTGCTGGTATGTTACAGGTTGATTTTTTTTTTTTTTCTACTTTGCTTTTGTGTTCCAGGAATTGTGTTTGATTCGCTTCCATCCTGCAACAGAGGAAGAAGAGGTTGCCTATATCTCTCTCTACTCCTATTTTAGCAGTCGTGGGCGTTTTGGTGTTGTAGCTAATAACAACAGACATGTCAAGGATCTCTACCTGATCCCCCTGAGTTCTAAGGACCCAATTCCTTCCAAACTCTTGCCCTTTGAGGGACCAGGTAAGCACAAAACAGGGGAGGTTCAATGCTAGGTAAAATCACGAAACAAAAGGCAATCTGAGACAAAGTTGTTGAATATTTAATGTAAGCATTATTTAAATTTTTTTATATAAAACCAATTTAAAACTACATTAATAGGAGAAACTGGAAATCCAGCTCTGCTCAAGATAAAATTGTCTGAAGTTTACACAGTCTCTCCAACAAGGTGCTCGTAGGCTGTTGGGAGAATGAGTTTACCTGTAAAATCAAGGATATGGAACAGCCACTACGTTAAAAAAAAAAAGCCAAAACAATAAAAAACTCCAGTTTCTTAGGATTAGTAGGTGGCAGACAGCAGTTGATATAGGCAGGCTATATTATAATCTTCTATTTTTGGATAAGATTACCTGTAGTAATGTTTGGTGAACATGGTGACAGAAGAACTGAGAATGAATTCAACCATGAAACACCCTTCTCCTACAAAATTTGAAGTCATTTCATCTGAGGATGGAGGAGGTGCATATGCTTCTTTCCAAATAAGGATCTGAGGGATTATAGAAAATACCAGGTTGAGAAGCTGAAGAACTGCAGGTTCCAGTGAAGGTAGAACTCCATTGTCATGGCAATGGGAGGCACTAAACGGTGGGTATGAAACAACCAACATACAGGAGCTGATCTTTCTGGAAAGCTGAGTGTCCTCTACTCCTCAAATACAGGTGTAGCACTAAACTGTCAGAGATTATAAGCAGGAGAAACAGTGGCTGGGACAGGTTTTCATGGCTTACAACAACAAGTGAAACATCATTAATTAAGTGTTCTCCCTTCCTCCATGAGATGGCCAAGGGCTCTGCATCCTGAAACAAGATCTTTCTCATCTCACTCCCAGTCTGTTCTATCCATCCTTGAGCAGTGCACAGTCTAGGTGATTGTTTTTAGGCAATAGCTGAAAAGGCAGAATTATTGCTCTCTAAATTACGGCAATTGTCAGAATTGCATAAATCTCACCACCTCACAGTCTGCAACTTACAGAATTCTTGAAAGGTAGGCAAAAACTGTTACTCCCATTTCACAGCCAAGAAGTGAAAACACTGAGTACAGAACACCTTGGCACGGGGTTCTAGGTGGAGTCTTAACAGGCTGGTTTTTCCAAGCAGAACAAACGAAACACCCTCCTTTCTGGGCAGTAGCACAAGGGTGGGATTGGCCATTGAATCAGCTGTAAATGTCAGCTGATCTGGTAAATAATTACCTGCCTTAGGGAGACATTTTCCTAATTGTTGCCTCTTGCATTGCTGTGAAAATACCAGCTTTCCTTTTTACATTTCTGTACTTCTCCATAATAGGTTTCATTTCAAATGAAACTCATTACCTTAGACTGGAGGTTGGCAAATGTAGCCAAACTTTACTCTTAGAAGAGGAATTTGTAATGTCAGCCTGATTTTGCTGAGTTTCTTATGAGTCAGGTTTTCAAATCAACATAGGTATTTGTAGGCCAGGTGGATTAAAGACTAGCAGCAGAAACAAGGTTTCAAGGGCAGGCAGGACATGAGATGGAGCAGTTTCACAGAAGACCCACTTAGAGTTCTGACATCAGTCCACACTTGTTGGGAACTCCCGTGGCAGCCTTCACCTCCCAGCTGGGCCAAGTTATGTTGGTGTTTTAAAAGCAAATCAAAAGAATCAGGTAAGCTGGGTTTGTGTATGTATGAAAACCACATCATGTAATCCACACTTTTTAATGACATATGGAATTCACTGTTTTTTCTTTCTTTGACAATCAATAAAAATATTTTGTGGAACGTGGTCATTGTCTCCTTAAATTTAATCGTGTGCCTTCCAGTAGAGTTTAGCAAGGCCTGGAAAAGCATTGCCTTTAGATGGTTTGATAAATATGAGCTGAGGGGGGAGGAGGGAGAGGACAATCAAACCCTGCCACCCTAGAAACCCTAGTTAGAAGATATTCCAACTTTATCAACCAGTTCCAATATGGATTAGGAATTTCTCCTGTTTTCTAATGGACTGGATTTGGAACACAACTGAGGACTTCTGAACTGCACTAATACCTAGAAGATCTGCAGAAAACTTTGACATGGGTGGCTTAAAAATGGAGAAAAATGGAAGGTTATCCTGATTTATATTTAATTTATCTCAGATATTTATTACCAAACTTTATGTATCATGGGCTCTTCTGCACTGTCTTTTTGCAGTGTTTACTGTATGTGAATTCACTTCTCCGTTTCACATACACACTTTATTTAGCACTTTTCATTTGTAAAAATTATTATAATTAGACTTAATTACTAATAGTGATATATTGAGGGATTAAGTGGCAACAGGAAGGTAACTATCTTACATAGTTAAAATAAAGGAATTATACCAAAAGAGCCATATATCAGCAAAGGATTCCACAAATGCTGATACATCTTTTGGGCAGTTTACAATAGGAACTGTGTTTTTTTAATGAAGTACAAAGGTATGAAATCTCCTCATGCTGATTGGAATGCTCTTAAAAATTGCAACAAAAGGAACCAAAATTTTAACTGAACTGTGAGTGGAGCTTGGTGTCTTCACCTCAGCAGATCTCATTAGGAAAAGCAGCAGCAGTAGAAGAACGTGGCGTTACAAACCCGGTTTTCTGTGCCAGCCACTTCCACTCAGCAAAGGAACCTGAACGTGGAGCAGTGTCACAGTGCTGCGAGGGATCTGGAGCCCTGAGTTGAGGGGTCACTAATTTGATGACAGTTGTCAGTTGCTCCTGTGATTAACTGGGACAAATATTTAGATGGCATTGATAAAATACAGTGTCTTGTACTGGTCTCTTCAGTTTCAAGCTCACCACGGGTGTGCTTAGTCCATTCCCGTGGGTCTGTCATGGGTGGGCAGAAGTGAGGTTGTGTCTTTAACAGTGCAGGTCACTTCTTACCAGCTGCTGGTGACAGGGAAAGATGTGGCCAATATACACATAGATATGGCAAAATGGATAATATTGAAAAAAAAAAAAAAGCATTTAAGGCTAAGAAAACCAAATATTAATCCAGTACTAATATTTAGTATATCCTCTTTTAATGGCTTTAGTTACAGGGTGTAACTCAATAAAACCAGCGTGTGGACTTCAACTGCGTAACAGGATAATAAGTGTTAGAAATAATTTAGCACTGAAAGCTTCTAACTCTGCCAGCACAGCTTGCAGCACTTTTACAATGTGTGTTTGTGAAAGGCAGTCATTGAGCAATAGTGGCAGACTGCAGCCAACATCTTGTTGTTCCTAAAATTAGGCATTTAAGCTATTTATGGATATTGAGATAGAATGGGGCTGACCTTTGAAAGCTGCTCTGGCTGTGTGTCTCCATTCCAAGAAGCATTTAGTATTTGATCTCTTTGAACGGAGGGAATGTAGGTGCCAGGTTAGGCAAAACTTCTAATATTTTGTGTAAAATTCCCATGTCAAAATGTAAAATTTTAATGCATTTATTCTATGATGACTAGATTCTAAAGAGAATAATTTATAACCAATGGTATGAACTTACTAGTGGAATTTATTGCCTTGAAAGCATATTAAAATTTTACCCTGTTTTATTGGTGACGTGATCTCTGTTTGTTACAGGGATTCAAACCTGATTTCTTGGTAATTGCTGTTTATTAGATATCCTGCCTGATGGATTTTTGAAACCTGTTTATTTTGGTTATTCAGTGTTTGAGATAGGTTGTAACGAATTGCATAAATCACAAGTCTCTGTGTGGAAGTCAATAATCAAAAGAGTTTTTGGGTGAACACCAGTTTGGGAGATACTCTGCACTGGTCAACACCCCCCAACTGGGGAGTTGCTGTTCGTTAACGTGAACATAAATTTAGCAAAACAGCTGATGTGGTTTTCTCATTAGATGGTAAATTTAAGAGTCCCTGTAAAACTTTGAGTTATTTCAGCAAAGCAGTGTACGTGTGAGGTGTTTTGCTAAAGGAATGTATCTGCTATTGCGGGGCTTGGGGCTTTGTGTTGGTATCAAATAGTTTTCAGTGCTAATAATTAGACATTTTAAAATTATTCCTTAATGAGCAGTTGGTTTAATAAGAATGAGGAACATATTTATAAAACCTCTTGCTTAAGGGATCTTGAATAGAAGGGTCAGTGTAGGTCAGAGTCCTCGCCTGGTAATTTAACCACAGTGAATATTATCTCTTATTTCACAGGTTATTTTGTGTTTCTATATTACAACATCCTTGCTGGATGCAAATAATAACTAATGGCACATATGAGGGAAAGACAGTGGCCCTCGAATGCGGATCTTTTAAAGGCCATTAAATCCAGAAGTTAAAAAGGCCTCTCTTTATACAGATTTTCTACATTTGCCACCACTTAAAGGATTCTCTCCCTGCCCTTTGTTCTAGGCATGTTTATCTGCCACAGGGGCCAGTGGGAACTGTGTGTGTAAGAGGGAGAAATGCAATAGCAGGAAACAAGCCTGCAGACCTTTGCATTTTTGCTCTTTATCAGAAACTTTCCTATCATTTCTTGATATACTTCTCCAGGGCTTCGAATCTGAAGCTCTTCACAAAGGACCAGTTCTGTTCATCGTGTTTCTCACTCAGATTTTAAGGCCTAATGTCACACTGCAGCAGAGGCTCCAAGGCCACTTCACCCCTGTTCACCAGTGCTCGCCCACCCAAACACATATCCTGTGCTTGTTTGGTAAATTGGCAATTTCCCTGCTTCCATCACCTTTTAAGTAAGGTCTAGCTGGGAAAAAAACCCAATAAACCAGGAGTAGGTAACCAGCTTTAACTCTTTTTCCAAACACAGTTTGTTTAATGTTATCTTTTTAGCCATTACTGGTATTTGTTTAACTTGGAGACAGACAAAATATTTATAGAACTGGTGTCAGTGTGGACTTAAAGCACAGATTATAACACAAACAGCAGTGTTTAACCCAGGTTTTCTCACTTATCAGTATCCCTGTGTATACAGCATATTTGCAAACTATTTAAACATAAATATTTGATTTTTCAGGGGGAGAGGTGGAGGTGATTGAACAGCAGAAACAGTGTAAAAGTACAAAAATATAACAACTTCCTTTGGTTTGAACTTTTGCAGGGATTTTTTAACAATCACACCTGATGCTGCAATCTTTTATTAAAGATATCAAAGAAGGAATTTAAACTTATTATATACAAACATATAAATGCGTATTCTTGTGGACTAATTAAAAATTGCTAATAGGTGATCTGATGGAATTTAGAAAACTGTTATTTTTATGACTTTTCTAGCTGCCTTTATATCACATAGTAAGTTTTTGCTGAAAGCATCATTAAAAATCAGATTTTTACATATACAATCTTTATGTTCCCTTTCAGGTCTTGAATCATCCCGGCCAAATTTGATTCTTGGATTGGTTATCTGTCAGAAAGGGAAGCGTCCTGCCACTGGCATTGAGGCAGAAAAGATAGAGGAGAAGCGAAGCAGAACTCAAGCCCATGAGGAGCCTGAACCATCACTGTTCTCCAAAGGGGCTGCAGCTTCACAAGAGAAGAAAGCTCCAAAATACACACTTTATTCAGGAGACTCTTCTGTGAGTACAACACCACCTGGATCTCCTCCTCCACCTCCACCCCCACCTGTTCCAGACACCTCAGCAGTGACACCTTCAGTATTAAAAATACTGTCGTCCATTAAGAGTGGGCCCACGGCAACTGTGACCCCACCGGTGTCAACTGCTGCTCCTGCCAGTGGCACTGCCACGCACTCAGCACCCTCCAAAACCGCCACGCCCCTCGAGCACATCCTGCAGACCCTCTTTGGGAAAAAGAAGACTTTTGAGCCACCTGCCAAGGATTCTGGAACTGTTCCATCTTCAAGTCAGGAAGGCCCAGCTGCTGCTGACAGCGGAATGTCAGCGGTTCCGCTGTTGGATCCCATTGTGCAGCAGTTTGGGCAGATGTCAAAGGACAGAGCGATAGAAGAGGAGGAGGATGACAGACCGTACGATCCTGAGGAAGAGTACGGCCCGGAAAAAGCCTTTGAAACACAGACTGGGGAAAGTGAAAAGCGGTACAATGTGGAAAAGCCATCTAATGCAGCAGAGCTAGAGGACGAGGCCTACGATCCAGAGGATGAAACTATCCTGGAAGAAGCAAAAGTTACAGTTGATGATTTACCCAACAAAATGTACACAGACACTAAAAACAGTTCTTCAGAAACACCTGCTTCATATGTGCCTGATTTATCATCAGCCTCATCCTTGGTAGAACAGCAGAAAATGTTGGAAGAATTAAACAAACAAATAGAAGAACAGAAAAGACAACTAGAGGAACAAGAAGAAGCCCTCAGGCAACAAAGAGCAGCTGTTGGTGTTTCAATGGCTCATTTTTCAGTGTCTGATGCTTTAATGTCACCACCACCAGCAAAAGCTTCCCTAATAAAGACTGAATTATTCCATCAGGACCAGCAGGCTACGCAAAAAGTAGATTTACCTTCATCTTTAAATCAGCAAGCACAAGTTTTAAACCAGGGCTGTGACCCTCGACAGAACAGAGATCCTCGCCAGGCTCGAAGGATGGTGACAGAGACTAATGACACTGTTGATTCTCGGATAAAGCCACAGGTGGTACAGAATGAGGTATCCACAAGAGAAATTGCTCCGGCAACTTTTCCAAATGCTTTGCAGGCTCCACTTGGTAAGGAAGATAATACTTTAATTTCTGCTACTCCGCCTGGTTTTACTGCTGACAATTGGGTTGCAAGTGAACAGGCTTCTACAGTATCCCAGAAAGAGACATCTAACAGCAAATTTGAACACACCATTCAGGTTACTTTGGAAAACCTGAATCAAACAGCTTCTGGAGAACCTTCTGCATCCAAACCTATAAGGAAAGTGCTGCTTCCAACACCTCCAGCTACATCTTTTCAACCTAATTTCTCCACATCAAATGACAGCCCATCTCTGCAAGATATGCATCAAGTGTCATGGTCAAATGAGTCAAAGGGAATGGAATCCTTTTCAAATACAATGTTTCCTCCTCAGGAAAAGGCAGCTGGTCACTTTGAACCAGAGACAGGTCTTTCATCCGTGCAATATGATGAACAAAGAAATCCTCAGTCTCATCAGTTCATAGAACAGACCGACTCCCCACAAGTTCAGAGTGAGGGTGGACCTCCCCCACAGCACTTTGATGAAAACATAGCGTTTTCTTTGTCTGGGCAGAAAGGAGGGCCTCCACTGATGCTCAACGCACCTGGAGGGCCTCATGGACCTAATTTTAGAGAACCAGCACCACAGTTCTCTGAAGAGCACGGTTTTCCAAATAATGATGGGCAAAGAGGACCTCAGTCTGGAAGATTTGGAGGTCAAAGGGGTCCCGTTCCTTCCTTATTTCCTGGACAGCATGGACCATCATTTTTTGGTGATAATAGGGGCCCTGCCCCTTATCATGGTGGTCCAAGAGGAATGTCACCATCTCATTTTGAAGATCACAGGGAACCTCACATGGAACAAAGGGAATTCTCAGATTCCCAATATGATGAAATGATGGGGCCTCCAGGACAGTTCGAAGGACCAGATTCCCCTCCATTTATGGGAAACAGAGGACCTTCATCTTTTCCTTTTGGAGGTCAAAGACGACCACCACCAGGTCAGTTTAAAGGACAGAGAGGAGGCCCTCAGTTTGGAGGGCCAAGAGGTCCAGCCCCAGGTCACTTTGGGGGACCAAGAGGACCTCACCCAAATCAATTTGAAGGGCAGAGGGGTCCAGCTCCAAATCATATGCCTGGTCCAAGGGGACTTTTGCCACAGCCATATGAAGAGCGGAGAGGGAGCCCACCACCCAGATTTTCCAACCAGAGAGGTCCAGCACCACATCAGTTTGGGGGACCAAGAGGAGCCCCACCTGCAATGTTTCCAGAAGAAGATGAACCTCAACCCTCTAGATTTCATTTCCAGGGTCAGTCACCACAAGGTATGAAACCACCACCAAGACCACTCCTGGACCTTCCAAGCCATCCACCAAGCCACAGAAAAGAGATGTGGGAGGAAGCTGGACCATCTGCATCTCTTTCCAATATGTCTGGACAGGGACCTGAGTCAGAAGGACAGTGGTCCACACCTGACTTCCGAGAAGGCAAAAATCCCGAATATAGAGGCCAGACATTTGAAGGGAGACAGAGAGAGAGATATGAGGGAGGAAATAAAGACAAGGGTTTAGATCAGCCAGAGCCTCAGCAAGCAGATAATCGCCAAGGCAGAGCCTTCGAGGACAGACGAAGGGATCGAGAACACGGCAGACCTTGGGAAAGAGACCGTGGCAGGAACTGGAACAGAGATAGGGACTGGGAAAGACACAGAGACAAGGAATGGGATAAAAACAGAGATAGGAACCAAAACAAAGATAGAGACAAGGATTCAGAGCGAGGTAAGGAGTGGGAAAGAAGCAGAGACCGAGATAGGACAAGAAACAGAGAGAGGGACTCCTACAGAAGACGTGACAGAGAACGATCGAGAAGCAGAGACAGGGATCGCGACAGAGAGAAAGACAGAGACCGGGATCGGAGCAGGGAGAAGGAACGAGATCGAGAGAGGGATCGAGATCGCGACAGGGAAAGAGGGAAAGATCGCAAAGATAGGAGTAAGAGTAAGGAAACTGGTAAAGACACGAAGCCAGAAACACCGAAAGAAACTCAGAAACCGGTGGAAACTGAAGCTTCATCTTCCAGCAATCAGTCGTAGAACTATGACTGATATTGTATTTCCCACAAATATCCTGCTTTTGCAACACAGCAAGGACTGCACATCTGTATATACTGTATATATTCTCACCTTTCCAAAAATTCTGTTGTAAAACTAGCCTTACCCAATGAACTGACAAATTAGCAATTTTTGAACAACTGTGAATGAAAATAATCAGATGATAGATAAGAAGCAAGAACAGACTGGACTTTCACTTGCTGCATTTTGTGCATAATGTTTTTCTTACAAAAATTCACAATGTTACCTGTACTGAAATTTTGTTTTTTCTACTCGCATCTTTATCTTAAAGTTTCCATTTACAGTACAGAAATGGGAAAAGTCTAAGAAGAGCATATTGCTTTTTAAGATTATAAAGTTATGTTTTCCAGTAACTTGAATTGTAATTTTATAAGAGAATTTAATCCACACCTGAGGAGCCATACCTTTACATCCCATTTACGTGATATTTTGGTGTCAAAATTGTTCCTACAGCACACACTTAAAAAATGTTGCTGTCGTGTTTCTTTTACAACAGAAGGGTCATTTAGGAAAAGGCTGCAGAAGAACAGTGTTAATAATTATTTGTGACTGATGGAGGATTTGAAAATGGAATGTTATAAGCTTAAAGTGCACTATCTTTCTTTTATATACAGGTGTTGTGGTTTGGGAATCCATCTGTTCAGTGTACAGCAAAGAGACAAGTTGTACTGAGTTTATTTTTCATGATGTTTTAAATATCCCATTTTTACAA
>NW_020955284.1:1154342-1156864 GCF_003031625.1 Empidonax traillii
TAATAATTATTTGTGACTGATGGAGGATTTGAAAATGGAATGTTATAAGCTTAAAGTGCACTATCTTTCTTTTATATACAGGTGTTGTGGTTTGGGAATCCATCTGTTCAGTGTACAGCAAAGAGACAAGTTGTACTGAGTTTATTTTTCATGATGTTTTAAATATCCCATTTTTACAAGCCTGTCATTTAACAAGATACAAGAGTAGCACCTTTATAACCAGCAAAACCTACAAAAGCATCTGACATTTATTTGAAAAAGGTGAAGACTACAAATAAATTGGTAAACCAGAGGAAGGAAAAAATTTGGTTAAACAGGCCGCTGAATAAGATAGTTCAGTTGAACTGGTCTAGTGGAGCATTTTTTGGTTTTGTTTTGGTTTAGCCGAATTTTGCCACAAACTTAAGAAATGTCCCAATTTGATTGAATTTTTCATTCTACAAGTGCTCTTTCATTCTAAAAGGGCTCTTGAAAAATGAGTGTTGCTGTTCTTTTGTTAGACCCTACTTAGGCTGGCAGTGTATATAAAACTCCACTGAAAAAGATACAGCTGCATTAAACTTTAAATTATTGGGGTACATCATGTTGTGATTGAAGAGGGACATTTTTCATGGCAAAATGCTTCTTTTCATGTAGTCCTCAAGTATGTAATTCTAAAGTGTGAAATAAAACCCTGCTAATTTATTTGACCGTGTAAATTAACAGTCGGGTAAATATTTTTGGTTTTTTGATAAAATAGGTTTGGAAATGTAAAATTAGATTCCTGTAAGCATTTTTTATCTTGAGGATTATATGACAGGTAGCCTGTTTGTCACCACAGTCACATTGGTGCATCCTTGAGGTCTTTGTCCATCCAGGGTTTGCTGGCTGAGATGATCTGTGTTCTGAACCCGAGGGAAAACGGTAACACGCAAAGGAATGGTATAAATGCAAACATCAACTACGGTGTAAGGTTTTTTTTCTTAATGAGATGTTTGTAATTTAAAGACATACATAAAAGTATGCAAAAAGCAAGTGTGTTTGTTTAGGTTTCCTTGATAGAAATTTCTGTAAATTGTATTTTATATGACAGAATATATCACTGTACATTAAAATATGGGAGTTCACAGGTTTTTGTTACTGTAAGTAGAATAAACATCTACAGAGAGCTGTTGTCCATTTCTTAAATGTGTATGTCTATATTATTTTCTACATCTTGCGACTTCTCAACAAACCCAGAAGAGACTGATGGCACATGGGTTTTGTTTCCACTGCAGCAGTCAGTAAAAGCCAGGCTGAAACCAACACAACAATTTAACTCAGTTTACAGACTAAAAAATGGTTCTGAATGATTGTCTTGTGTTGCAGGAAAGAGAAAAACAATTCTCTTTGTCCAAACTTTTGATTAACATGAAAGAAGAACTCACTATTTTGAACTTTTGTCCATGTTTGCACTAAGCTAAATTAACTTTCCCGAGAGTATTTTGCTAAACCTTTTTTTCTGTAAAAGCCTCTGGAAGTTCTAGAACAATATAAACAGAACTATGATTATGTCTATAAAAGGCCATAGTATTCCAACTGTGAGCATTGTAAGGGGGAATGTGCAGGAGGATTAGTGAAGGAGTAGAGTGTGTATTGAGTTCAGTGTGCCCAAAACTCTTTTAAAATTTCATAAAATGTCAAAGTCATCAGTGAAACTGTCAGACTTTGGCTACACCTCCTGGAATGTGGTACACTTGGACATGGAAATGTCCGTGTGTGCTGCCTTGATTCAATATGCGCTATACAGATTTTATTTTTTAACCTGGAGGGGATAAAGCTTTCATGAAGTGTTGGAATTGGGGTTTTATTCTGGAGTGGTGACATTTTTGTGCCTTTCACGCTCTGGGTTTTTTCTAGAATATGTCTTTTGTAATGGGCATCTGGTTTTAATTCTGAAATGCTGTGACAGGACCACTTTGTAAGTCCAGAAAGGCATTTTGGAATAACTTACTATCAGAAGGCACTTTTTAAACACTGACAAACTACTTAAGCTTTTATAATTTAGTAACATAATCTTGAAGGAAGAAATTCAGGTCTGTGGGCTCGACTGTAGGGAAGAACCTGCTGCCCCTCAGTGCTTCACAGGAACGCTCTTGGGAACGGGAAAAACACCCTTATCCAGAAACGATGAAACAAATGGTTCTGAATGATTGTCCTGCATGGCAGGAGAGAGAAAAACGATTCGCTGGCTTTGTCCAGACTTTTGATTAGCATGAAAGAAGGCCGAGCAGTAAATAGACTCGATTAGTTTAAATCCCCCGTGGGCCAAGAGCGTGTGCGCAGCCAGCCCGGGCCACGAGTCAGCTCAAATAGCAAAGCGTGCGCCCGGAACCCGAAATAATATGCATACAAACACGCCCTGCACGCTCGTGTGCTCTTTCCTTATTTTCCTCACAGCACTCGATAAACGCTGGGTTTTAGCTGGCCCGGGGGGGTTAATTTGAGCCTCGGGGGTTAATTTCCCGCTGAGGGGCGGGAAGGGGTGAGTGTGTGTATGGGGG
>NW_020955284.1:1157322-1196252 GCF_003031625.1 Empidonax traillii
CCGGGGGCGCGCGCGGCGGCGCGCGGGGCCGTGGCGGTTACGCGCGGCCGTTGGGGGGGCGGCGCGCGGCGCGCTCGGGGCGGCGCTCGCAGCGCTGAGGGGGCCGCGCGTGCCCCGCGGCCGCCCCCGCCCGGCCCTGCCCGCCCCGGCTGCCCCCGAGCGCCGCGGCCTCACGGGGGGGGGGGGGTGCCAGGCCGCGGAGTGTGCCCGCAGCCTCCCCGCCGAGGCCGCGGGGCGGGGACAGGTGAAGGCCGTTTGTCGTGAGCAGCTGTGCTGGAGGGGGAGGGAGGGTCTCACCTTTAATTGGGGTGGGGGAGACATGGTCAGGGTGTCAGGTACCCCGCCAGCAGCAGCTTGGTCCCCGCCCTGTTAACCTCGCGAATCAGTGTTAAGTGCAATTTTTTTGTTGGGTTGTTTGTTTTTTTTATTATTATTATTATTATTTTATTTTTTAATGGATAGCACAATTCTTGAAGGTGGTGTGGTTTTCTGTTGAAGGGGACATTGGTAACCGATTAGGTTTGCTGTAGCCATGTCAGGATCAGCCCCCGAGGAGCCTCAGACCATTCCTCAGAGCCCAGCTAGTGCTCCTGACCCCGCTCCCGTTGCTGTCGGACCTGGAGGCTCAAGTGACAGTTCCTTTGGTGAGCAAAACCTTGGCTTCGCCACCCCCGAGGCCAGCCTGGTGGAGATGATGGACATTGAGTACACCCAGCTGCAGCACATACTTTGCTCGCACACGGAGGCCCAGAGTAGTGAAGGTGAAGTGGAAGCCAGGCTCAGCGCTTTCTCCTCGCCTGGTCCCTCTGCAGACCCCCCTCTGCAGCAGCCCTCCCCCAGCACCAGTCAGGACGGGGGCTCGTCCAGCAGCTCTGGGAACCAGTCGGTCTGCCCAGTTACCTGCCAGTCAGGGTTACCTTGTGACAGCTATTGGCCAAGTTCTAACCCACACTTGGGCTATGCTGACTTGCAGGAGCTCAGAATGATGTTGCTTAGCGAGTCCAACCTCCCTCTGAACCAAAGAGAGAAAGCGCCCAACAGTAGCTCTGTAGAAGTCTCAGGATGCAGTGTAGTAAAAGCTAAACAGGGTGAAAATTTCTTGGGGGACAATAAAGAAAACATATTTGTTGAAAATTCGGCACTGGCACCAGAGCTTAGATCTAAACCTGCAGTCAGAGCTCGGTTGGAAGACAGATTCAACAGCAGCCCGACAGAAAACCCCAGATGTCAAGAACCCCAAGAATCTGGAGTAACTCTTAACAAGTGTGTTGCAATTACTTTATGTTGTTAAACTATGTATCGTATAGTTCAAAACTGATTTTCTAAGTGAAACCTAAGAACGGTATTTACTTTTTTTTTTTTTTTAAATACATGAGAAGGATGGGTTGAGCTTTGTTAAACTGTGCCATCAAACGTGGATGCAACTCTGCTGAGCTCAGCTTAGGCCCCTCTGTGTATTGCATAAATGGTACAGCATGTAGTTCCAAAATTAATTACTTTAGAGCTTTAATCTTGATAACATGTACTGTAAATAAAGGCTGGAGAACAATACCTAGTTTTAATATGCAGCTTGCTAAAAGCAAAGTAGATTTTTGATCATAACAATGAGAGTGATTGATTAGTGTTACAATGTGGAAGCCTGACTATGGGGAAAACTTTGAGCAAAAAATGTTGTTTTACAATCTAGCCCTGTAACTGTCTTAGTGTGCTGATAAATGTTTTACTGAGGTGTGAAGTGAGCTGTTATTGCACAGGATAAAAATATCTTCTCAGCTGATTTTCCTGTTCTTTCTTTGGTCCCTGAAGTGGGCAATATGGCAATAACAGTGATTTCTGATTACAGTAAATGAAAATGGTTTCTTGGTGATAGTTACTAGAAAGATGTGTGTAGCTGTGTGTTTTTCTGCACTCGATTTCAAGCAGTCAGCCTGGTATGTTTTCTGTTTGTTTGTTTTTGTTTTGAAGTTTAGTGACACTGATTCGCCAGCCCTCGGAGGTGGTGGGTGTTCCTCTTCACCAGCAAGGGAACAGGTGTGCTGCACTTGGGAAAAACAAGGCTGCACCTGCCACACATTCCTTGCCGTTCACGTACCCGTTCTTTACCATGAATGCATGTTCTGCTGCTGGAAGTGCTAATCCTTCCCAAGCACAGGTAACTCCACTCTGCCCAGATCAAAAGCTGATGATATTAACTTCTTAGGTGGCAAATAGTTGTGAAGGTTTGGGGTGAAGTGTGGCTGAGTTTGAATAGGGATGATCAGAATGATCTGTAATGCAGTTCCTTTATTAATTTTTTAAATATGCTCAAGTTAGTTGTGTGGCATTTGTAATTCTTGTAATTAGTAATTACCTGCATCCCAGTAATGAGCAGTAGACCATTAAATATCTCTTTTTCTGGAGTTTATCTATTTATCATCAGTTTTATCTTTGCAAGACAAGAAGGAACCACTTAGTTGCATTTTCTACGGTTCCTTTCTAATTTATTTTAATGATAAAAATATTTCCCCCTCCACAATTTGCAGCAACCTCTGAAGCAAAAGTGATAGAATGGCACTCAGAAATGTCAGAGGTATTCCCAAAATTTGTCAGTCTGTCAAAATCCCGTGGTTAAGTGTGGAAGTATTTGGGATTTATTCTGGCTAAAGAAGTAACTTAAGAAGTTAACATGAATATATCAAAATAGCTGGGTTTTGTTTCTTGGTTCTGGTTGGGGTTTTTTTTTGTTTGTTTGTTTTTAATAAATATATAGTCCTGTAAGTATTTCCTTTCTGAATTTCACAGACCTGTGGAACATCTTGCACTATTTTGGAAGCTGCCAAACATCAAGATCTTGGGATACCCAAGACATTCCCTTTCCTCTATCAGGAAGTTGAATCCACAAAACAGACAGTAGGTGCTATAAATAAAGCTTTGCCTGAGGAAGTTTGGATTAAAGTTGGAGGTAAATCATTTATCTTCTTTTCATTTAGCTTTCTCTTGGCCTTCAAATCTACATTTTTACCCTGAATTTGTCTTTTCTGGAATGAGTATGATTTTAGTGGGTGTAGGAGGTGAGGGTTTTATGGCAGAGATGTGCTGTAGGCAGAAAAGTCCAGCACCTGTTGGTTTAGCTGTACTATCAAAATTGTTTACCACTTGGAGCATTGAAGTGAGGAAACTCAAGGTTACAAAGTACCTTTGAAAATCTGGACCTTGGATAAGCAATTGGTTTCTTCAAAATTATAGAATCGTTAAGGTTGGAAAAGACCTCCAAGATGATCAAGTCCAACCTTTGACCAAATACCACCAAACCACATGGCAAAGTGGCACATTCTGTGACCCCAGAGCTGACACAGCAAATCCAGTCAGCACCAAACTAAAGGACATTTTAAGGATTGCCCCAAGTGCTCACCAGGCATGGTCTCAGTGGGCTCTCTGAGAAAATAGAAGCAATAAAGCTTCAGGGGTTATTCCACAGAAACAAAGCAGCAAAAAACCCCCTCCATGATCACTATTTTCAGGTTAGTGGGAGGATTACAAATAGGTGGTTCTTTTCCTCTTTGTTTTTCCAATAAGACACCTTATGCAAGCAAGCCATAAACAGGAGTTGCAGCCGAATAAACCCCTTGGATCCAAACATGGATCGCAAACCTCTGGGTGAGATTCGAAACGCCCGAGACAACAGCCAGGGCAGTGGAGCTGCCCAGGGCCCCTGGCAGTCAGCACAGCCTGGCTCCAGCGTGCAGGTCCCCAGTGGAACACAGGACGGGAGCGCTCAGCGCAGGGAACGACACAACCGCCTGGAGAGAGACAGAAGGTAATTCTGTGAGCAAAGCCTTTTGAAACCCTAATCCTGTGATTATCCAGAGTAAATGTAGGTGTGACATGTTTCGTGTTAGCTCCAAGAGAAAGCAAAGCAGGTGATGAGGGGTCTGTTTGGTGCTCCTTAGAGGGAAAATACATGTATGTTTTATTGTGGTTGTCTTTGTTGTGTTTTTACTCTTTAAACAAACAGATTTCAAAACGTTTCACCCGTTCTATAAAGATAAGGTAACTTGTGTGTAGCGTGACCGATACACAAAGCTTGTAGCAAACAAAAAGAAGTCTGTGGCTGGTAGTTTTGATTTTGTTTTTCCCTTCCTTCTGGCCCTGGGTGATAACTTCCAATGTTTGCAGGCGCAGGATCCGGGTTTGTTGTGATGAGCTGAATCTCCTGGTTCCGTTCTGCACGATTGACACTGACAAGGCAACAACTTTGCAGTGGACAACTGCGTTCCTGAAGTACATTCAGGAAAGGCACGGAGACTCTCTGAAGCAGGTTTGAAATCTGATTTCATTTTTGGTCTTGTGGAAAATGTGAAATGTTTTAACGCTGTCATAACATAGCGTATAACATACATGGAAAGCTTATTCTTGATGCTGTTTGTGAAGGACCCACCATATCCTTGAACCTTCCTTTAAATTTTTGGGTTTTTACTGGCTCAGTTCACTAGTGAGAAATGACAGGCTGACCTCAGTCAGGGTTTTCCAATCAAATTTTGAAATCAATATTTTTTTCTTTTAGCTACTCAATTCCTGAACGTGATCCTATTTGGAAAACAGATTTAAAGTCCTCTTCAGTCTTTCCTCCCCTCCTTCCTTTTCTTTATTTTTTACCACTTTCACAGTCTTCTAGTTGGTTTTTGTGAACTATTAGTTCGGGGAAGGATTTACAGCTGCATGCCCATACTATCTCAGAGTGGCTGAGTGTAAAGGGTTACATGTCCTAGAAGACGTTCCCATGCTCCACACCAGTAGTTGCAGCTCCAGAATAATTGTGGCTCTGCCAAGAATTTTGAGACAGTACATGGAATGTGTATTGGAAAAGCTGCTTGTCTAGATCCTGATATGGCCCCTCAGCACTTCCTATTGAAGGGTTTTATTTTTCCAAAACACTAATGAAACAAAAACATCCAGAAGTAAACATCTACATTAAATGTAATTGTTATTTATTCTTTGCATTTTGATTTTTTTTTTAGGAATTTGAGACTGTGTTCTGTGGTAAAACAGGCAGGAGACTAAAAATAGGAAGACCAGATTCATGTGTAATGTGCCCAGCGCAGGAAAACCGCACAGCTATGGAGACCAAATAGTCAGACCTGACCACCTTGAATTGTGTCACAATGGTCCAAACTGTGTTTTATTCTTTCCATTTACATGCTGAATATGAATTGTGAAATGTAAATATATATAAATAGAGCTTTAAAGAAAATGTTCTTTATTGAAAATGGAAATGAAAGTTAACTACCAGCAATGGAAACCAGTGCCCTGTTCAAGAGGCTTTGGGACCAGAAGCTACAAGAAAATGTCACGACAAGCCAAGTATTTTTACCCTTTAGTTTTACAAAATTGTTTTGTCATCCTGCTTTGGGGGTTTATTTAATTGTTTGGGTTTGCTTTTTTTAAAAAAGATGATCCAATACAGTTAGGCAGAGTTGTAGATCATCCATCTGTCCTGTTATTTGAATGGCTACATGTAAACATACTCTTCCACTGCGAAGAAGAACTAAAGTTACCATATTATAATGACCATTTTTCCATTTAAAATGTAAAGGTTATATTAATTATTTGAGCAAGTGCTTAGTTTCTAAATTGTGCATATTATGAATTTTCCATTTGCACACATATTTAACATACTCGGCCCCAAAGAGTACTATTTTTAATGTCTGTCACACAACTGTCCAACAAGTTCTTGTATTGTTACTTTAGACCAAGAGTGGTATATTGTAAACAGTAGATATTTAAATGCACAAACTATTTTTATATTTAAAGAAAAATATGACACTTTGCTCATAGGCTCTGGAAATATAGGACAGAAATAGAACAGTGTGTGAGCTGAGAGTGGCTTTATTAATTTTTTTAAAAATAGATGATGCTAGCAAGTTTTAAAGTATAAGAAGGTCTACCAAAATTAAAACTGGTTTAAATCACGGATAAGGACAATTTTGCAGCAATTTATATCCAAACAATCCTAGTAAAACCAGTTCTGGAAAATGGAGTTCAGCTGAGTTAATTTGGTATGTAAATGACACAACATTACAAAGAAAAGGTTAAAAAAAAATCTCCTTTTATTTTTACAACAGTTCATACAGGTGGTTTTGGCTGGACTTTAGAAGAGCATCCTTTCTTTCATGGGGTTCCATCACAATTACTGTGCAAATAGCTTAAGTAGAGGTCATGAAAACGCTGTTACTTCATTTCCTTTATTATCATATGGAAATATACAGAAATTCTTCCCTCAAAATTAAAATATATACATTACACCTTTTGCAGAATGTGATTGCAAGAGGATTGCTGTTCACTTGTCTTGGCAAATATTTGAAGTGCACTCTGAAAATTGTGAAGTGACAGCATATATGTAAGTGGTGGTCTTTACTTTGGCCAGAAGGTTAAGATATTGAAATACAGGATATTTAAATGCATGATTTCCACTGATAGGAGAGGAAGTTTTGTGCCTGAGTACCTTAACAACGTATGTCTTTGTGCACAAACCTGCAGAACTGAAGTCAGTGGCAGCAGCACCACCAAGGGATTCAATTGAAAGGGCTCAAACTTTTACAACAAGAAGTCGTGATCTTTAGTACATGGGGGGGTGATGGTAAAAAAGGAACAATGCTTCCTCTTGCAGGACTCTTGAGCAAAGGGAGAAAGGAAAGGTGAGGTTGTTTAGCAGTAAAAATTCTGGAAAATAATTGAGGGGAGGGAAAATACTCATAAAGCATCTTTTAATTAAAGTTTTCACCTGATGCTTTCTTTTTCATAGAACTGTGTCAAAGTCTCCACTTAATAGAACAGAAGGAGCATCTGTCCATTTAGCACTAGGAGGATTCTGTTTTCTTACAATGCACTGTTTATTTAAATATTCAGTCACTTCTTCACTTCTTGTACTGTTGGTTTATGATTTTTTGGAAGTTGATGCTGCAACAGCTCCCATGCAAGCCGACGTGTCACATATTCCTGGAGTTCCCTGAGCCCCAATAGTACCGGGAGTACCAGGATCCCCTGGCAGGCCGGGTTCACCCTGAGCCCCATCACGGCCGTTTTTAGTAATTCCAGGCACACCAGGTGGTCCTAAACAAGAAAGGGGGAAAGATTACATGAAGTATTTCCATCTCTTCTTTTTTTATTATTTTTTATTTTATTTTTAATATATGTATATATGTGTTACTTTTAGAGATCTTAATATACTTTGAGTGTCTGTACATCACACTTGTTATGGCCTGTTGAGTACAAGGTGTTTTCAATAAATTTACCCTGAATCTGGAGTACGTGCACTGCTTTTTTTTATCCTTGAATATTCTGGTCAAGGGATGTCCTGGCTGTGTGAGCTCACTTATTGTGAGAGTAGGTGCAGTCACAACTGTCCCTCCTTCCTTGTCACCAGCTTGTTCCCCAGTGGGAGGCTGTGGCCTTCAGCAGCTTCGATTCGCTGCACCTCCTCCAGTCGAGTTGTAATTAAGATTCTGAGTAACAGGAGTGGTGATGATAATCTACTGCCAGCAATATGCAGAGCTGTCCCTAAGAGTTGGACTCGATGATCCTTGGGGGTCCCTTCCAACTCAGAACATTCTGTGGTTCTTAAGCCTTTGCTTTAGTGATGGAGTGTTAAATTATTTGCACAGCCTTACCTTGAAGTCCTTGATCACCATCAGGGCCATCAATACCTTGACCAACAGGTCCTTTATCTCCCTTTTCACCAGTGTCACCTTGAATCATAAACAGAGTTTTGACGGTGAGTCATGCACTGGAGCCAAGGACAGGAAAGGAAGAGACCAAGAGGAGCTAAAAATCCTCAGGACATTACTAAGGTCTCTGCTTACAGGGCATCCCCAAAGATGCAAACCCCCCTCTAGAACTCCATCGAGGCCCGATCTCTTTTCCCCCACTGCTGAATTTATTTTGCAATTTATTTCAGTGGGCATTGAAGAGAAGCAGGTTGCTTTAGTCTTCACTTACCTCTGGGGCCAGGATCTCCAAGCTCTCCTGTTGGCCCTCTGTATCCAGGGGGACCACGAGGACCGGGATGCCCAACACTTCCCATTGCTCCAGGAGGACCTGGGGGCCCGGCTGGGCCAGGCCGACCCGTCATTCCAGGGGACAAGGGTTTCCTCAGATTAGCAGCTAATTGTGCAATTTGCTCTGAAAAACACAATTAGAAACTGCATGGACAACATCTTCACTCTTTGCTTGAGCAGAATTTCCTGCCCCTGCCACACACTTACTGCTTCTGGCAGAAGGAAACACTGAGTCTCCTCTCAGCCCACCTGTAGCTTTGTTGGGTTTTCTTTTATACTCCACAGAGGGAGATTTTCATCAGAAATCTGCAGGTTTTTAAGCCGTTGATATTTCCTGTTTCCAAAACCACTTTAAGTGACATCAAGTATTCTAACAAATGATGCTTAAATAATTAAAACAAGTTTTCTGAAGCAAACTTTCCGAGTTTAACCTCATCCCAAACGGGGAATGTAACCTCCAAATGCAGAACAGTAACTCTCAAGAAAGAAGGACACTCTGGGGGGTTCTGCTCCAAGGAGATGGGGGGCACTGAGGACAGAGAGGAGGTGGGAGCTGAAGTTTAGAATGACACAGGTTAGGGCAGGCAGACACTCTCACAGCCTGTGCTGGCACAATACTTGTGTCAAAGCTTCTTTCAGTGCACTTTGTCTGTTGCCAAGATGAGTTATTGAAAAATACTAATTTTAGAACAATGAAAGACATCCCAGAAACAAGGTGACCTCCTGAATAATTTCCCTGCATTAAAGGTCAATGTATTTTTTCTTATTCAGACAGAAAACTAACAAATCTCAGGAGCTATCTTATGTTCAGGATCTACTCACCTTCAGCTAATATGGTAATTAAGTCGGTTTTCTCTCAGTGATACTCACCATTTATCATCTCCCCGCAGAGTTCTCTGATATGTTGTTCACTGGCCTCTTTGCCCTGCAATTAACAGAAGAATTTGTCCTTATACAAATCATGTTATCAGTAATCATCCCTGGCAGAAGCTTCAGGACACAAAATACATTTCCAGCAGCTCAGGAAGAAGCACAGGATCCCACATGGAGAGGAGGGGGTTCTTTCCCCTCTTCAAAAGGTGACAGCTTCAGTTCAGACCTGTCATACTAATGGCAGAGATTAATTTTAATCTGAGGCTCATTTGGCCTTCCTTTTGCCTGCTGAAACGCAGGACCTTGTTTTCTGAACATGCATCCAAACCCCATGATCCATTTATTCACTTCACAGGCTCCCTGACTGTGCCCCAGAAGCAGAGGACACTTACAGGAGGTCCAGGTTTTCCTGTGATGCCAGGAACACCCTGCACCCCCTGATGGCCCATGGGCCCCGGATGTCCTGGGATCCCCGGTGATCCAGCTGTCCCATTGGGTCCTTGGGCACCTTTTGGACCAAGTTCTCCTCTTTTTCCTGGCTGTAACGAGACAGAAAAAGCAAAAACCACTGAAAACTGAAGATAGAATCCATTGTTTCCTCCTGGTCATTAGTTAAGCCTTTTGTCAGGTTTCCCTGACTGACCTGGCTGATGTGTACAATTCTTACATCCTATGGGTGGTTCTACACAGAAACAGGAGTCTTTGTTGCAGCAAAATGATCAAACACATTCCAGTATTCTGAATGCTACAACCCCCTGTCATTCTCACAGATCCTACAGCACGACTGTGAGGAAAACATGTTTCTAGGGAATGGCACCAGGACTTAGTTTATTGACATATAACATTGGAAGATGCAATAGTCGTGTTTACTCCCAAACCTTTTGGGGCATGAGCCCTCAGCATCTGACACTTACCTCTCCTTTTTGGCCAGGGGGACCAAAGGGACCCTGTTAGAAAGAAAAGGGAAATAAGAAAGAATGATCTATTCAGAAAATGCCCCTCTGAAGCCCAACCTCTCGAGCTGCAGGAAGTTGCACAAGGCTTGGGATGCCTTCTCCTTTTTCACAGCAGGGTTGGAGATTTTGGATGATTAATTCTGACTGACCATATTGATACATGGTTTTCTAGACCAATCTGTTATCTGGGGAGTCAATGCTACTGAACCTGAGGACACCTACCAGCTCTCCTTTGTCACCTGGGAGGCCATCTGCTCCAGCAATGCCCTGAAAGGGAGAGACCAGAGTTAACACTGCACCTGCTGGTGCACAGAGACAGTGTTGCTGACAATGGGGCTCACCCTGAGACTGCTCCAGCAAGAGGAAGTTCTCTCTTGCCAAGGCTGAACTCCACAGCAGGTGGCACGAGGGCTGGGTGCCCTTTGTGACAGGCTGGGACTTGCCTGAAAGGCTGAAGTCATACAGATGAGATCCCTGCTGGGGTGGCCATGAAAGACACCCACAGGCTGTCCTTGAACAGCGAATCTAAACTTCAGGTTCCTCAGCTCTGTATCTCACAGAGAACTTGGGTTTGCAGCCACAGCCAAATGTTCAGTATCCATGTTCTTGAGGCTTCCTGAGCAGGGCCAACTGCAGAGCATCTTCATCCCACCCCTTGAACTGCAGTGATCACCACTTGGTGAGCATCCTCCCTCTCCCCTCTGTCTGGGGACTGTAAGGTGAGAGTGGCTAAAGCTCTGGTGACACCCCTTTTACCAGCCAGGACGAGGAGCATCAATTTGCTGATCGCCTCCATTCAGCAGCAGCAATTTGAGCATCACTGGGGGTGACACAAATCACTGCAATGTGCTGCCACCGGCCCCACGGGCAACACTGCCCCTGGGGAACACAGAGCTTGCTTATTACACACCAATTAACGCAGACAATGAGCTTGTTATGGTGACTCGATGGCTTTCCAGAGGAAGTCATTTCAAGACAAACAGATATTGGGTTGGTCTTTCCCTTAGCAACAAAACAGAGACCACACAGACACTGACACTGGTAAAGAAAACCAGCAAGGCTTGCTAGAAAAGCCTTGTTTTCTGTAAAAACACAGTCATGCACTAATGAAAGCCATAGATTTGATGAAAACTGGCTCAAAAGCTCAATGCCGAGATTAAACCGACTATGGAAGTTGAGCAGCCACAAGTAAAAGACTAAATTAGTCCATTATTGTGCCAGGCTTCGAGTTTAGGACAAAATCTTCCTCATCAGCCCCAAGGAGTTCAAGGAAAAGCTGCACTTCTAAACTTAACTCAGAAGGAATGTGAGGTGAGGAGCTCCCACACAGACGCCTCGTGGCTACAAAACACACAGCAAGGGTCTAGTGTTTTTATCACAGCGTTTTCATGAGTCTCCACTAGAACAGCCTGCATCTGTGCCAACAGGAAAAATGGGACCAAAGAGAGTTTTGTTGGTGCCTGCTGCAGAATATTTTCATTTGAGGGAGAAAAAGCAGTTTGTACTTTCTGAGGCTGTGCCTGAGGTTTGGGTTAAATGCCTCTGCTGACAACAGCACAAAAGTTATCACTTACCTGGTTACCTTTGGGACCAGGAACACCAATAGGACCCTATAAATAAGAGAAAGAAGGCAAATGAGCTCAAACTGTTATTTTCCTGTGAATTCCTGATGTAGTCAGACACTCACTCAGCAAGGGGTTGGATTTACTCACAGTATAAAATGGACAAGAGCAGTTTTGCACCACAAGGGCAAAAAGTCAGGATGGTTTTTCAAGGCTTCATTAGACTTCAGTTTTCGTGGGATTTAGAATTAGGTGCTCCTGATTATGAGACTTATGGAACAACGCAGCCATAGAAATAAAATACATTTAGATGATGAACTGGTTATCACGCCAGAAATAGTCCAGGCCACTCGAAAAATTCTTCCAACTTTACCTACCTGGCATTCACAGAGAGGACATGAGACATTTTCAGCCCTATTTGTGTCTTTTCTGCTCCACAGAGCAGAGCTAACAAGGAGTTCAGGAAAACCCCACATGGTTTTTTTCTCTGCTGCAAAATCTACATGGGAAATTCACATCATTTTACCCTTCAAATAGGATTCCTACAGCACATCCATCCATCTGGCATCTGCAAACTGGTCCTTTTTTATTAACTAGATCTGGCTCAGCAGAACAGAATCTTCGAGGAGGACAAGCACACAGAACAAGGGCATGTCATTTTGCTCGAGTCAAGCACTAAGTTGAAAAAGGGGGGGCATTTCTATTAAAGAAAAATAACTCAGCAAAACAGACAATGGAACATAGAAATGCAGGAGTGGCTACAGCTATTTATAACTCCCATTTTATGTTTGCTGGTGGCAAAGGCTATATATTCTTTTCTGAACATTATCATCTAGATTTATACCTCAGGTTTCAGAGAGTCCCAAGGCTCCATGAAAGTTTATGGCAATGAAAAACACAGTTCAGTCACCAAAGACCTTGTCCTGCCAGGAACACTCCCTTAAAGAGAAGCTTAGCCCAAAGGATTTTCATTCAAAACTGTGATTTACTGCAGTAGCAATTCCTAGGAGCAGGAACAAGTGACAGGAGTTTAGGACTGCCAGCTCCATGCCCTCACACAATGTTTTTGGCTAAGTATCACCAGATTATCTACGTTATCACTAAACAGTGATGCCAGTAGAGAACTGAGAGGGTCATTACTGACATGCAGGTTTGTATTCCTGGCCACAGTCAGTCCAAGGACTGGGAAAAAGCCTGTCAGTACCTGTTAGCTTAGGCTTGAAGGGATTTTTTTTATAGCAAAGGCACAGCTGATTTCAGGAGAGAGGGATGGTATAATTATATCGATCCCATGTTTGCAGTTCTCCTCTTTGTACGTGTCAGCACCAGTAGCAAAGCAAACCCAGGGCAGATCTGCTGGGCTCTGTGTGTGTGTCCCAGCAGTGCCATCACCTCCAGCAGCAAAGGCCACTTTTTAAGGCTATAAAAGCACATTCTGAGGTTTTAGGGTCTTCCCAGCCCAAATCTTGTGGTGATTGCTGGCACAGCCCTCGCTGCTGGCACCGACACCGGGGGGACAGGGTGGGCAGATGGAGGTTACTCTGAGCACCAGTCACATATATGAAAGTGGAAAGTCTCCAGCATTATCCAAACCTGCTACACCCACTTTCCTGAAAGCTGCTAACAAGCTGGGGTGGCAAGAAACAATCATAGGTTGGAAAAGCTCTTGAAGATCATCGCATTCAACCATCAGCCCAGCACCACCACCACCTTCACCACTAAACTGCGTCCTTGAGTGCCACATCCACATTATTTGAACATTTCCAGGGATGGCAATCCCATCACTTCCCTCAGCAGCTTGTTCCAATGCTTTACAACCCCTTATGTGAAAAAAATGTTCCTGATATCCAATCTAAACCTCCTCTGGCATCAGCTCAAGGCCATTTCCTCTCCTTCTGAACAATCAACAGTTACATCTTAGAGTAACTACACTGGACTTTGGAGCCAGAAAAAAAAAAAATCTAGATAATTTTTTATTGCTTTAAGCATAACATTTTCCCTCCCTCTGCTCAGAGCAGCTCCCTGGGTGCTCCGTGCAGGGGCCTCTTCCCCTCTGAACATACATATTTTCACTGCAGCAAAGACCTAAACGCAGCCAGAGCCCCACAGCTCCACAATAACCCTCCTGTTTCACACTTCCAGCTCACAGTCACTCCAAGAGGCCTTTTTAAACCTGCCTGGAGCCAGCACAGAAGGGGCATTGTAGAGCCCCCGTGGTCCTGCTGTGATTGCTTACACAGAAACTTCACCTTAAGGCTGGAGAGGAGGGAACTGATGAACACACGGCTACTGTTCTCCTGCAAGCCCCCAACAAATGTTGTTCACTTTGCCCTGATGGCTTCTTTTAGATGAGAATTAATTATTTTAAATAAGAACTCTCACTTATTCTGAGGTGGATGGCCAGGTGTGATGCAGACGGGGAAGATCAGTCACTGAGCAAACTGTCACTTAAAAAAACAAACAAACAAAAAAACCCCCAAAAGGTCTAATCAAGCATCTGAGTTACAAAAATGCACAAATCAGCTCTCCTGTGCTCATGGGAGGGAGGCTTTGGTGGAATCAGCATACACAGCAGGGGAAAATCCCAAACAACACCTATTCTGGCTAGGATGAGACCTGAAAGCCCTGTCTAAAAATAGTGGGAGTTCCTAAAGTGAAACAGAAACAAGGACAGGAACAGAAGGGACAGGATGCACAAATCCTGTTACCTGCCATAGGGTCCATCCTGGGCACACAGCAGCCTCAGAGAAGGAACTGGGACACCAAATGCACAAACCTGTTCATGTTTGCTGGGGTGACATCAGCTACACCAAGTTTTGGGCCCCCGTTACACTCTAATTTCATATCCCAAACAGGAATTAGTTACAGATGTCTTCTCCTTACCCTGTCACCTGCCTCTCCACGGATTCCAGTTGGACCAGGAAGGCCAGGTTCACCACTGGCACCTTTGGGACCCTGTTAGGGAAACAACAAAAACCAAGCTGCAGCTTACAGTGCCAGGAAACCCTGCATGCTTCAACACCCCAAAAGTTCACCAGTCTCCATAACATGTTCAAAAAGGTTATTTGTGCTGGATGTTCTCTCTCCCTTTTCCCCCAGGACCTCAGGACCACTGGTGTTGGTTGGTACAGCTCAGTCCAGCTTCTGTCCTGATCCACAGGCAAGGTCAGGCACCTTTCACTGATAAATCAGACCTGTGATGCTCTCTGAAGGCAGCACCACGTGCCCGTGTCAGTGGGGAATGGAGCACGGAGGTGCCACTCCCTTGGAGAGAGGAGGGAGAACTATGGGAGTCCTCAGTGCAGCAGAGAGGACGAGGAGTTCACTGAAGAAATCCAGGCTGAGAGTGGCCCAGATCAAGGAGAAGCTGAGGCGTCTTTGCATAGGTCAAACTTGAAAAATCATGAAACAATTTGGGTTGGAAGGCTCAGCTTGTTCCAACCTCCTGCCATGGGCAGGGACACCTTCCACGATCCCAGGTTGCTCCAAGCCCCTCCAACCTGGCCTTGAACACTTCTAGGGGTGGGACAGCCACAGCTTCTCTGGGCAACCTGCGCCCAGGAACGGGCTCAAAATTCCAACCCTTCCTTTACAAATAAACATTAAACATAAATTGCTCTGGCAGGCAGCTTATCTGGCCTTGTGTTCTTTCTAAAGTTGTCAGACTGGTTCTGGCAAATGGAAAGACCTACCCCTCATTGCCATCATACAATTTTCTGGCCAGAGGTTTGCAGAAAACAGTGACCTGCCAAAACATGAAGCCCATTAAATTACCCCTCTTGGCACACTGACCTGGAAACCTCGGACACCACGGGCTCCCACGGGGCCTTGGAGACCGAGTGGTCCCTGAAGAGAGAAAGATCAGCTTTGGTGAGGAGCAGATTCAGGGCCAGGCGAGTCACTTTGGTAGTTACAGTGTGCATTTCTGTACTTTGCCCCGTGGCATTGCTGATGAACCACTGTGATGTTTGGTGTTCGCTGAGCTCTCTCAGCATTATTTTTATTATTATTAACAGAAAAGCTTATTTGTATAATTAATGCTTAATAACATACCGTACTCATGAGTAGTGAAGATCAGTGACAGCAAAACGTGGCAGCACAGACAATATCCATTAAAGGGGATCTGCTTTTAATGCTTTTCATTGATTGCAAGAAACGACTGCAAAACATGTGCTGCAGGCCCTTGGAGATGAAAAATGGCAATTGCCTCCATTTGCCTGGACATACTTGGTACCAGCAAAATAGAAAAAGGCAGCAGCTAATGCTGTTAGTGCAGGGGCTTTTAGGAGCTCACCACACAGAACATGACTATTGCCATTAGGAGTCTCTATTGCTTTCTTCTGAGAAAAATCACATATCCAATAAAGATCTGGGATGAAAAAACCCCAAAAACCACAAGTAATTTAGGCACCTAAATCCCATTTTGTAAACTGTCTTCTTGAAATAGATGCCTTCAGCAAGCTTCTGTCATGAGGTGGGACTGCAGCTTTGCCTCCTTTCACAGCCATCCCTGAGGGGTGAAGTGTTCAGGGACACAAATATAAACTTCAGACTGGCCACTGAAATAAAGCAGCATCATCCTCCAAAGGCTAAAGGGCTGCTCAGGTATTTTTGTGGTTACTGTTTTCATTTCTGTGTTTTGCATATAATTTATTCAGGAACTTTAATTTCAGTTAAGGAACTTTATTTATAAATATGGAGCTCTAGGAAAGTTAAATTAAATTAAGTTGCATCAAAAATGACTCTGCTGTGCTGGTGCCTTTAAATGTGATGGGACCTGACAGACTCTAAATGGGGAGAAACCCTTGGTATACAGGGCTAAAAAACCCCAAATTGTTTTGAGCCAAACAGCCTTACCAGTAGAAAAATCCTGCAATTCCCTTAGAACAGCACGGTCTTAACTAATAAATTATTATTCTGATAGCACAAATCAGAAATTAGGAGCTCAGGTTACACATAACCATGGGTTCAGCTGCTATTGCACCCCTGTCAGAACTCTGCACCAATGCAATTAGCTCGACTACTTTTGCTTTTTGGCTATAATAATGTGATCCCTATTGCGGGGCCAGGTACTTTGATGAAAAATTGCAGTCATAAAAGCAAACATTATTAATATAGCTTATTTCTAAGGCTGATTTCCCTCTCCTTGGAAGCTTCAGGAGCAGCTGCTCAGAAACAATAAATCATACACTTCAACTCCTTCCAAGTGGCACATACCAGAAATCATATTAGACTTGCTGTAGGCTCCTGGATTTCAAAATGAGTTTAAGATGGGAAAAAAAAAAAAAAAAGAAAAGAAAAGAAAAAAAGCCCAACAAAACCACTGGAATGTCAGGTCCAACCCCAGCAGCAGCACTAGCTGGGGAGGACAAGACAAAAATGGTACCCAAGTGTTTTCAGTAGCGTGATCAAAATCAGGGTTTTACCATCCCGATATTACTGATTATCATCTCTTCTCTGCAGCAGGGACATGGCAGGGGGACATGCAGTTATTTTCAGTTTTGTTGTGTGTGTGGCTTCACCCTTTGCAGTGAATCCCTCTTCCCTGCTCCAAGGACAGCGACACAGGAATGGGGAGGGTTCAGTGTACACTGAACAGCCTCCCAGCAGCTTTGCTTCGTTAATGACCCACTTCAGCACAAGCAGAACCTTATTATTCCTGTTTAATGAGGGGCTTGCTGACTGTCCAGTCTCTCCTGTCAGGGTGTAGCAGCTCCTCAAACCTCTTGGACAACTGCAGCTTCCTTTGCCCAGGGAAATGGGAGGGACCCCTTGGCATTTGCACGGAGCTGTCAGTGGGAACAGGATCTGACTCACTTACGGGGGACATATTCCTCTGCTGCCAAAATTCCCCAGAGGGAATGTGGCCTTTTGCTGCAGCCAGAGAGTAACCCCACACACAGACTCTGTTTTGGTGATTTGGTGCTGTACTTACAGTTGCTCCTCGGGGTCCTGGCAGTCCTCTCTCACCAGGGACACCAACATCACCCTGGCAAGAACACCAAAGTCAGACGTGACATTGAGGAGCCACAAATCCACCCTTCCCTCCCCACTGCAGAGCCAGAAGGCATTCCTGGATCCCAGGCTGTTCCAGTCCCAAATTCCCCATCCCATTGGCCCATCTTCTATCCACACCTGGAGCGCTTTTCCCTCTGCTGAAGCACAGTATCTGAGCAGGGAGGTGTCTGCCCATCCAGCTCCCTGGGGAGCTCCACACCCCTGTGGACTGCCTGGAGTGCTCAGTCCCACGGGATTGCACGTGTTGCAGGCAGCACAGCACCTCTTGCATCGTTACTTGGGCAGGGAAGCAGCACGTGAGCTCCAGCCTCACAGTTTGGTTTAAAACTCACTCAGCAGAGCTCATGCCACATGCAAATGATGGGATACTTACAGGGATGATGGGATACTTACAGGGATGATGGGATACTTACAGGGATGATGGGATACTTACAGGGATGCCTGGCTCTCCCGAGGGACCTGCCTCTCCCATCTCTCCAGGACTGCCCTGCAGAGGAGAAAGCAAACACTCAGTTGGGGCATCACTTCAGACAGTCATTTCTGTCCTATCTGAAGCAACAAAAGGAAGAGGGAGTTAAAACCTGGGTCAGGAAATAAACACAGCTTTTAACTTCTAGTTTTAAGACAAAACTCCCAACACCAGGCAAGTAAAGAACAGCTGAGCTGCACATCCTGTCCCTGACCAGGGAGGGCTCTGCCAGCCCCAGGGCAGCGTCACCACATCCCTCATGGGTTTTATCCTGAGGAGAAGTGGGGGGAGAGTCTCCAGAAGGCAAGATGAGACAATCCTGTTCCAGCTTGCAGGTGCTCAGGCTTTTGATTCCCAGAGATGAAGCCTTCTCCTGGGACTTCGACCAAAGAGTGAGGTTTAATGAACCACTGATGACCCTCCTGTGTACCTGCTGTGTCTTCACTGAATGAGAAGCAAGAGCAAGGCCAGCCCACTTGTTTTATCTGATTCCTGCTGCCAGGGGGGCTCAGCCCCAGCAGAAATGCTGACACCATCACTTTGAGGTAAGTCCTCCAATCCCTTAAAGCTAAAAAGCCTTGTTGTGACCAGTTTCCCCACCAAAACCCATCGTTAGAGACATCCACTTACTGGTTCACCCTTTGAGCCTTTAAGACCTGCTCTTCCAGGCAGTCCCTGAAAAAAAAAAAAATTATATATTAAAGCCATGTCAGAAGAAGTGAAGTTATTAAATTTGTTATTCTGGTCTGATTTGACACACGAGGAGGAACCTTTGCTTGAAGCAATGGAGGATTTAGGTTTCTGCAGCTTTCACTGTGAAAATTACGACTTCAATTCCTCTCCTGCTCACTGCCCTTGCAGCTCTACAGACACTAATCCTTGGCATTGGAGCAAAGAGGAAGAATATACAAATAGACCAAGAGCAGCAACATTTTGCACAGCAGAAATGTCTCTCCAGGGCTGTTCAAAATATTCTGTGATACAGGAAGAAAGGAATAGTTTACCTCTTTTAAATAGTTGAAAGACTGGAGAGATGAAACATTTTGTCAATAAACAGTAGTAAGCAAAGGACAGAGCTCAGGATATTATATCTCAGATCTTACCTCCCTGCATAAGGAATGCACATCAGTGGGATGGGAAAGAGAAAAATCTCTCTCAAATTTAGATTTTAAACAGAGTCAGAGAGGCCAACAGCCATGGAGTTAACATATGGGGCTACTCCAGGTGTTCTCCATTCTGTCCTGTATGCTTCTTCCCTGTCTGTATGGTGGGAAAAGGGCATTTCCTCTTGGCTTAACTGGGGCCCCTTGTGAAACAACACACAAAATGACCCTCCCCTGTCCCCAGGAGGGATCTCTGCAGGCAGACTGAGCTGCTGGAACCCCCAGAGGTGGCAGGTCCTGCTCCATACTCACAGGAAGTCCGTTTGGCCCCTTCTCTCCAGGAGCACCCATAGGAGCTGCATCACCCTGTGGAGAGTGAGAGGTTAGGAGGGATCCTCCAGCACTGGGAGATGGTCTGGCACAGGGAGGGGACACATTCCCAAACAGGCATTTGTGCTCTTCCCCCTCCCCAGGACCAAGAGCTGTTGTGCCTACAGGAGGTGAGCACCCACTGGACATGAGCTCCCAGGTTGTTTCCCTACCCCCTGCAGCTCCCAGCCTTCCCAGGCATCAATTAACAGAAGCAACTTCCCTCCCCTTCACTACTGACGTTATTAGGAAACTTTTTAGCAGCAAAAGCTTTCCAGCCACGCTCTTCTTGACCAGTGGCTTTGCAGCACTCAGGGGACAGTCACGGGAATCTTTCCTGCAGTGTTTAAGTAGGACTTTACAAACCTTCTCACCATCGAGTCCAGGGGCTCCATCCCGCCCATCCTTGCCAGGAATGCCCTGCAAACCATGCACAGCACGGGTTAAGGTCAGGAGGGGACTCTGTGGTTTGCAAAACACAGTCACATCAAAGAACTTCTGGGCACTGGGTTGTACTGGGAGAATTTTCATAACCAGCAGCACAACTGGGGTTTAGTCCCACTGAGATTGCACTGGAGGTTACAGAGACCCAGAGCAGAAGTTTGGCAGCAAAGATTGCAAGAAACAGGGGTTTTTTTCCAATTACATTTTATCTCCTGATCTGCAAGCAAGATACCAGTGAGACCTGTATCCTATTTAATTGACTTACAGGTTCTCCTATGAGTCCACGAGCCCCTGGGTTTCCTTTTGGTCCAGGTTTACCCTAGAAATCAACAATAAATCCTGCATTAGCCAGGACACAACCCTTAAGAACCATCTGTCAACAAAGATAAAGCTCAAACTCTGTAGGGACATTTCATTCAGTCTGGGCTGGCTCCTCTCCTGCTCACATAGATATGGAGGTTCTTTTGGGACACAGCAGGAAACTGGCCCAGTGCTGGCTGCAACATTTGGGAAAATTCTTGATTGTTTCAAGGAATGGGAATGTAAGATCTTATCCCTGTGCTCTGGGCTGCAGCAGCACTTCAACACCTCATTACTGAGGTATTTTAATAAGAGTTAAACATCTCATTTTTGAGAGGGTACTTTCACCCCCCTTTCAAGCAAGCCAAGGGGGCACAAGCCACAAAAAAACCTGTGAAACAGAGTCCTGGGAATGCCACATCCCAGATTGGAGCAGAGGGGTGTTTGACTGCACTCACAGTATCTCCTTTGGGCCCCCGGAATCCCTGAGGTCCTTTGATTCCTTGTTCTCCCTGCGACAGAGGAGGAAAAGCCATCAAGCATCTCCATCACACGGTGACAAGACTGAGGTTTTGAGGGTGGAAGGAGGAGGGTTCTGTGCTGTTTGTTGGTGTTAACAGAGGTGTGAGCACACACACTGCCCCAGGAGCTCAGCTGTACTTTCTCAGTTACACTCTGTGACTCCTGACACACATTTTTTTGCAGCAGGGACTTTGCCAACAATCCCTCAGGGCAGAGACCTTCTCCCCCTTCATTTAACAAAGCATTTTCGTTAGGCAGAAATAGAGTGGGAGAAAAACTTTAATATTTACTGTGTAGATACTGTTTGGCATCACGAAAAGTTTGGTGAGAAAATGCCTCATTTTATTTTGGTTTGGATGAATTTCATCTATAATTATAAGGACTAGGGAGGGGTCCCCAGAGGGTAGGACTGCCTCAGGGTCAGTGTGGGCTGTTGGCTGGTGTGGGCAGGTGGAGGTGTCTGCTATAAGAAGATGCCATATTATCATAGAATCATGGAATGGTTTGGGTTGGAAGGGACCCTAAAGCTCATCTCATTCCACCCTCCCTGCCAAGGGAGGGGACATCTTCTTGGTGGGCAGGGCTTAGAGCAGAAGGAATAAACTCTAGGCCACAGAGAGCCTGAGAAGTGGATACATACAACTTTCCCTGGAGGTCCTGGCATTCCAGGTGGGCCTCTGAAACCAATGTCACCCTGCAAAGAACAGACATCACTGTAATGCTGTGGTTGGCAGAGGATGAGGTAACAGTACCCCCACCTTGTACCTCAGTCTGACAAAACACAAAGACAACCCCTATTTCCTCCTCGTTTGCAGCACAGACTTGCAAAAGATCCCCCTCTGAACAACAGGGTTTAACTCTGGATCTCCCCACCTTTATCTCTCTGATACACTGATATCATTCATGGCCTTGCTATCTTGGTAACACACTTATTCCTAAATAAATGCATGACTTCATCAAATTCAAAACCATTCAGGCTGCTGGTCAAGGGACCACGACAAGAGTCCAAAGCCACAAAGAGCTGGAGATCGACCCTGTTCTCACTGAGGAGACTTCTCATGTCCTGAAAATCTTTGTCCATCAGTGTTTCTTTGGCCTTTTCTTGTAAAGAGACAGAACAGAAAGTGAAATGAAACCTTCCTCTTTTTTTTTCCCTTTTTTTTTTTTTTTCTGCAAGATTCTTCAGCATTGTCAGTCTTGCAGGGACAGCACTTCGTCCTTCTGGTTGGAATATTTCAGTGTGGCTAGGTCTGACCCTGACAGCCCCCTGGAAATGTGGATTCTCCTGACTTTGGAAGGTTTTTCTGATGGGGGGTGCAGAGCCCACGCTTTATACCTGTACAGGTTTCCCAGTGGAATTCAGTCAGGATAAGTGCAAATGGCACCTCTTACAAGACAAACTGGTGCTGGAGGGGAAAAAAGACAGAAGGTTTTTCTTACTCTGTCACCAGCTGGACCCATTGGACCAGGGAGGCCTCTTAGTCCCCTTGGGCCCTAATTAAGAAAGCAAATCAGTTAAAAACTCAACCACTGTTCAATGCAGAACAGCATGAGGTAAAAACTCATCAACACAGAAAACATTCAGAAATAGTGAGGGACAGCAGAAAGCTCAACTTTCGGATGCACAAACAGGACACAAACAAAACATAAACAGGACACAAACAAAACACCTTTTGGTGACAACCCCTGAGCAGTGACACTGTGCTGACAGCCCACACAGGACATTCAGCATCCCTGTGCTCCCCAGCCCACCTCCCAGGCTCTCAAGCCAGCCCAGAGCTCAGGTCCACAGAAAAGGTGTCCAGGGCTCTGCCAGGAACCCAAACTCAGATTTCATCCAAGGTGAGGTACCAAAAGCAGGACCTAAATTAAAGCCCAGTGAAACCAGCATGATTTGTTTTTTTCACCAGCATCACTTTTCACATCTGTAACTCTGCAGAGGCAAGAGCTGTTTGTGTAACCAAGGTGATTGATGGCTCCATCGAGTTCCACAGTGAAAAGGTCATGGGAATTGGTCAGAAGAAGAGGTTTTACCTGCAAGCCAACACTGCCAGGAATGCCTGGAGGCCCGGGAGGGCCAGGGTTACCCTGGGAGAGAAAAATCAATTAGACAAGAGCAGAGAGAGGCTCAACTCGCAACCAGGGACCTCCCTCCCAGATTCCTCTTCAGAATTTCCTTCTATGTTATATAGACAATTTCTTCTACATGCAGGAACATTTGGATCAGTCAGGAATTTACCCAACTGGTTAATGCAGGGCTTTTTCTGGGCTGACATCCCTGAATGTGAAACGATAGGTGTTAAACTGATCTGAACATGATGACCATGGGGAAGATGAATTTTCCTGGGGAGGTAACACATGGTCCCACGGGCAGAGCAATGGAAGTCAATGCACTTCAGCCATAGTAATGCCTCCTTGTTCAGCCAATTGTCTTATTTCTCCCTGTCTTCCTGAAAAATCACTTATCATGGAGCTTCTAAAGAGAAAAATCCTCCCCCATCCCTTTTGAATCGAAGCTTACCTTCTCTCCTTGTTTCCCTATTTCACCAGGTTCCCCTTTGTGACCAGTGTGCCCCTAGAAATAAGAGTTATGATTATTCACATCCCAATAGAGCCTTGTTTCAAAATTTAAATTTTGTGAGACAGCTGTAAGACCTGAATCCCTACAACACCAACAGGTTATGGGGAAAATAACCTATAGGTGTGCACAGAGATCACTTCTGGGGGTGGTTATCCATGCACCAGGTTCCAGTGCCACAACTGATGTAGTTTCAGGAAATGCCCAGGTTTGGTTTTCCAGAGTGACTGGCAGGCTATAGGTCTCTGGATGGCATTCTCAAATACAGATCATGGAGCAGAACTCAGTTGCCATCACCTTTGAAAATGGGCTGAGCTGCTTCTGAAAACCCCATTCTGCATCTTTAACCTCCTTTTTTAAAGTCATCTTTAATATCTGCATCATCAAGCTTGCAAAGAAATACAAGTCTCTCTGAAATCTTTTATATAAAACTCAGATTCAATTTGCATCTTGGCTCCCTTCCTATCACTGTGGGAGAGACCCAGACTAATTTCAGCCATGGCAGATGTTATTCCTCACCACGAAAAAGGTCCTGTTTATCATTTGCATCATAACTGGAGAGCTTCGAGAGCTGTGAATTTTGAGTAGTTATTCCCTAAATATTGTGTATTTGCAGTGGTATTTATGACTCAGTGCAGAGACCAAACAGACCCAAGAAAGGTCAGCTCAAGAGGAATTGAGAGCATTTCCCAGGAGCTGTCCCACTCCTTGCCAACTTCTAAATCCTGCTAAAAGAAGTAGAGTCACTTATTACTTTGTCTCACTGCAGGAGTGTGACAGACTTCATGTGAAGAGGGGACAGAGGAGATGTTTGACTGCTGAGGGAGATTTCCTGAGGGTTGAAACCTTGAATTTATGTACCAGAGCCCAACAACATGAACAGAAAGCTGTCCAGTGCTACGCTGGCTATAAAAACAACCATTAAATTGTATTTAATTATGTAAGTTATGTTTTGCTCCAGTAAGATCTGCTCCTCTGGGAGCACAGTTTAAGAACTGGTGAGGTTTTCACAGCTCTCAGGTCTGGAAAGGCAGCCTTGAACCGCTGCCTCTGCTTGCTCCTGTCCATCAGCCGTGCCCCACGGGGCTTGCAGAGCCTTTTAATCCACGCTCACCCAATGCCAAGGGTTAAATTTCACTTGCAGGAATAAATTAGGCAAATGCATGGCTGGTTTGGGAGGTGTGGAGCCTACAGGGGGCACGGGCTGTGTATACAACAGTTTAAACCCAGGGGCTCATAGTGGTGTTTATTTTGGGAGACAGATCCTTGTGCAGGTGGTTAATTCCTTACCTTGAACCCTGGCATTCCTGGGGGACCTGGGGGACCCGGTGGGCACAGAGCTGGGCACTGCAAGGAACAGAAACACCTTGGGGTTCAGCAAACACACACACAGCACATCCAGGGAGGCTGCTTTCATCACTAGGGAAAGGTGGAAAGGTCATGTGGGTTTGGGCTCTAAATCCACTATATCTGGTGGAATCATGGCATCATGTAGTGACCAGCGTTTCCCCATGGAAGGGGGTCCTAGAGCTCTCAGGCCCCCAGTGACCCATAAAATAACAATTTATTAATGGAGTGATTCACTTTGAGCATGGGCTGGGAGACCTTCTAAAAGTTCACAGTGTCCACAGTCAAAAATGCTGAAGAATCTGAGTTGCCCAGTAAATCTGGATCGGTGTCTTGTAAATCATTAGGAACATATCTAATCCTCTGCATTGATTTACCCCTATTGATTTCCTTTAACCAACTCCCTAAGTGAAACAAGGACAAGCATTACAGTTTATTGGAAGGGGACCAATAGAAAAATAACTCCAGTACCTATAAGCTGATATCTGCAGATGGTTAGGGGTGGGTGAGCCCCTGGTGGGAACTCGGACTGGGAACAAATCAGAACACACATGGATATTTAATGGAGAAAAGGGCCATACTCTAAAAACTTCATAAATAGGGAATGAGATTTTCTTCCACAGCTTTTCTTTTATTTGTTTGCTGGGATTTTTTTCCTTTTAATAAAACCTCAGGCAACCCTCAGTAGCAGAAATTTAATTTTCTAGTATATTCCACAGAGTAACTTAAATTAAACTTGCAGAAATAGCATCATTTTCTATTAACTTCCACGTGATGTGCCATAAGGCAGTCTGAACCGACTCCGAGCTTTTTTTTGAGCACATCAATTAGAAAACCAAAGAAGCTGTCACAACACCAGCTGTGAAATCTGCAAATGTCACTCCCATCGCTCATGGGCTCAACACTCCTTTCATTCCCCTGAAAGAAAAGGGATCAAGGCTTTCTCCTAAGGAAAGAAGCTCAACCAAAGCATATGCCCACAGGAACCCGGTGCCACCATCCATGGAAATAAACAGTGCTACACACACAAAACCTTTGCTGTTGCAAAGCAGGATTGGAAACATGCATGAAAAGCTGTTGTCATTTACCAAACGCTTAAGTTGTTCTGTAAATGAAGGATGTATGGAGAACGTGCATTTTGGAAAGCAAAGATCAAGGAAAAAAAAAATCAGCACTAGAGTCATAAAATGGTTTGGTTTGAAAGGGATCTTAAAGTTCATCTCTTTCTATCCCTCCCTGCCATGGGCAGGGACACCTTCCACTAGCCCAGGTTGCTCTAAGCCCTGTTCAACCTCCCCTTGAACAATTCCAGGGATGGGGCAGCCACAGCTTCTTTGGGAAACCTATTCCAGTGCATATCTACATCCTTGAAGAAACATTTAAATCCTGTAAATACACACACCAATCTTGTGCATTCTATGGTGGGGTAATTTAGACCCACATCTGCAGCTCTAAATCTGTGTTAAATGGTCTGAGACTCATCCAAGTATGACAACCAAAACATATTTTCATGGTACATAAAATAAACCTACCTGAAGGTCCCCACCACCGTCAGGAAGGGCGCCTGGAAGACCCTGCAATTTAGGAAAATGTGGATTTTAAATACAACGAGACAAACATCAGCTAGAAGCACAATTCTTAGGAAATGCACTTTACAGACCCAGCTCAGCTGGATCAGCATGAGGCACATGCCCAGTTCCACCCACAGCCTAAAATGCAGACTCTGAACCTGGAGCATTATGAGCTGCCCCAGTCCCCAAAAACAGACACATCAGGGATGTAATCATCCTCTGGAGATGCACAGCTGGGCCTGGTTAAGAGCCTTGAGCCCCAGGTGACGAAGGCAGCAATTAGAGAACAGCAGCTGTACCTGACTTCCTCCTGGCCTTGGGAAAACTGCTTGGGAAAGACCTCCTTGATCCCACTATTCAACAGCCCAGAGAGGCCACAGCAAACCAAAAACAGAGATTTGCTGGCTGCAAACCTCACTTGCTGGCCCTACAAGAACAGATCATGATCCAAGCAACCACATAAACCGTCCCTGAGAGAACAGCAAGCCCACCCTGCACTCTGTGTGAGATAAATCCGGGGTGTCACTTGGTTCTTCCACTCACAGAGTGGACACACCCAAGTGCAGCCAAGGAAAAGTCACTGCTCTCCTCAGGGCAGGGTGTTTATGGGCTGCTGAATGCTCATGGCAATGGCAGCAAATAAAATGGGCGCCTTATGGAAGCAAAGAGAAAATTCTAGACCACCCCTGGGAATTTTCTCACATTTATTTGCAAGTCTCGACTTACGGGAGGTCCAGGCGGTCCAGGAGGCCCTGGGAATCCTGGCAGACCAAAAGGTCCCTAAAAAAAGAGAGAAAAATTATAAGAATTCCCCTTCAATGGAAATGTAAAGGGATGTGGATCGTGGCTACCAAATACCAGTGGGTGTTTTGAATGTGGGACAGCATATCTCAAAAGGGGTTAAACTGCACTTTTCCTTCTGTGGAGGCTCCTGTGACTGCAGAGAGAGCACCAGATGCACATGGAAGAATAGGGATTAGGACAGAAGGGCATATCCCTGCTTCCACTGGCTCTGCACCTCCCCACTGGAGCTGTGGGCACCCAAAAATGCTCTGTGCTTCTGCAGGGTGGGGTCACCCAGACCAGTCCTGTTCTGTGCTGAAAGTACACACCAGCTGGTATCTAATCCCTGTTCTCGTGACAGTGGCTGCTCTCCTGTCCTTACTCCCAGCTGGTGAAGGAAGACACAGCTGCACATCCTTGTCATTGCAGTGGTGGACTGGGGTGACCCTGCAGAAGCTGACACAAGAACAGCAGCCTTTGGGCATTTGTGAGGCTCGTAGTGTCTTGTGCATCTCACTTCAGAGTAGGGTAAGAGACCAGAAGTGAACCTCACTCTTCTGTGGTTGTGACACACTCAAAACATGAGGATTAAGTGGTAGAAGAAACTCACAGAAGGACCCCGAAATCCATGTCCACCCGGGAGCCCACTGGGTCCTGGAGGCCCCTGTTGAGCAGAGAGAAGAGATTTCACACCCGTGCTGACCTTGACAGCCCAAAGCCCAGGGCCAAGCAAACAGTCTGGCTGTGCCCAGACCATCAGCTTACCAATGAGCATCAGTGGCACACGCTCCTGGCACCACTGCGCATTGCCAACCTGCAGCCCTCAGACACAGGGCAGCCCTGGAATGCCCCAGAAACCCACCAGACAAAAGCTACCCCAGCACTGGCCACTTCCAGTGATTACAAGGCTGCTGTGCCTTGAATTAACCCCTTTTCCCAGAGTAAGGGCAGGGAAAGAAAGCACACAAGGCCAATGACCTGCAGGACTCCACATTCCTCTGCCTGGCACAGGAGAGGGACCCAAGGCCTGGGGTGGGTCTGTAACACTCAGGGTATCCAATAGAGCCAGAATAATAATTTAAAACTCTCTTTTGAAAAAATATTCCTATTACTTACTGGAGGTCCTGGTAGTCCTTTGCCCTGGAAGCAACATTTAAAAGAACACTTAGAAACTGAACATACAGGAAGAAAAGAAAACCTCTGAAAACGCTGCCTAATTTTTTTTTCTCTCTTTTAAGTTTTTCTTAGCACTCCCCTGTCCCTAATTATTATAATTTGCAAGCAGAGCAGAGCTTGTGTCTTGATGAATCCTTTTGTTGCCTCTAATAATCTGTATTCCCTTTACACTGCCGTTACCTACGAGACGTCTCTAAGAAAAGCAATGTACAGTGACACGACAGTGGGACACAGAGAGTTAGGAGGACAACATTCTAGTTTACCTGCTTCTCCTTTTTTCCCTTTTAATTTTATTAGACATGAGGTAATGTCTAATAATTTCAGTAGGATTTGATGTGTTAGTCTGTATCCCAAGCTGGTTTGCTTTATAGCATCTCAGAGACTGAAAACAGGCCCTGTGTTACATATGTCATACATATGTATTTAAACACTTGAAATAATATATTCACTCATTCAGGCTTTGATCCCTTTGTCTGGGATACAAAGCTTCCCATCTTCTCTTGGTGATGGTTTTGGCACAATATTACACACTTCTATTACTTGTGCTGTTCTGGGAGGTACTTACAGCTGGTCCAGGAGGCCCAGCAGGTCCTAATGCACCCTATGGGAATAAAACAAGATACAAATTAGCAGGAATAAAAGAGACACCCCCATATGGGTAGTCAACAATGCCTGTTCTCCTTGACACCAATCTTTGATTGGAGACTCCAGTGGTGTCTTGCAGAAAGAGGACACAACTGGAGATGCTCAGCTGAACTCACAAATATCAGCACAGAAACTTATGGATAATAATGACTTTGCCATTCCTGATTAATTGCTTGATTAAAGAACATTTTAAGATAGTGGGACATCTCCTTGTCCAGGGACAAAGCAATTACAGCATGAGGCTCCCTCAGCCTCTTGCCAGCCCAAACCTGTTTTCCAAACAGCCTCAAAATGCTGCACAGAAACATCTTGAGAAGGATGTCCTGAACCAGAATTAAATGGTGTCTACCCCGAGGATGAGAAGAACAAGGTGGATGGGCAGACCTGGAAAATATCCCTACAAACACACAGTGCTGCTTGTTGTGATCCCAGGGGTGACATCTGCCCTCCCCTGGTGCTCTGCGTACCAAAGGAGATTAGAAATATTTTCCCTTGTTAAGCTCAAGGAGAAAGAGGACCCAAGGCCTCATTAGGAGTGGTCTTATGAGCAGGGGACTGTAATCCAATAAAAATCAACCCAGCTGCAAATGTCAGCTCATTCATTTCTCTTGCTGCAGGTTACTCTGCTTTTCCTCCAGCCACTTTTGTCTTGAAGCTGAAAGTCCCTACAACTACTGATGGTTGTAAGGGACAAGCTGGGATCTCTTCCTGAAAAGAAAACGTTGAATTCCTGGCACCTCCTGACTCACACCCTCATTCTGAAACCATCAGCATCTCCCCTTTCTGCTTTGGCCAACGTGCCAAAAGGGCAGAGCACTCAAAATGCCAAATGCTGGCACTTTACACTCCCTAATTTTGATATCTTGGAGGGTAGAAAGTGCAAGATCCAGCAGTGAACACTCCTGGTACAATTAGAGATCATCGAGTCCCTGAGTTGATGCAACTGCACCAAGTTCAAAGGAGAGACTCTAATTTACATCTCAATTTTAATAACATTGTCTGACTCAAATCGTTCTCCTGGTAACAATGTTCTTTCTCTTTTGATTAGAAAACAATATCACCATAATTTTTCACTTTATAATAATACACTTTGTGAGTGTACAACTATGAAGCATAGAAACAACTTGATTATTATGACATTCAAAAATAAAAATTAATAATTGTGTTTTCCTTATTGCTTATAGTGCAAAGCAACAAACTTCAAAATGGCCTTCAAAAACTTTCCAAGGAAGGACACCAGATGTCAGAACCCAGCTCATTTCTAGCTGAAAACAAAGGATTTTTAAAATTGGAAAAACAAGTAGGTTAGATCTAATCAGTCTGTAAGCAGAACTATGAGAAAAGCTAATGGATGCTGAGATCAACAAGAGATATTTAAGATAAAAACCCTTTTGGTGTGCTGCCTGCACCGCTTTGTGTCCCTGGGCTGATGTGAATCACTGCTGGACTGATGACATGTGACACAGAGAGGAAAAGAAACTTTGGGCAATGATGTGTTACTGAAAACTGCCTTCCACTTCCCTAAACAGCTTCACTCTCAGACACTCCAGTCCAGAAAAATAGGCTTATTTAGAAAAAAAATCACCATGTTAAGCTCCCAACAGTAAGTAGACACCTTATTTCAGTGAGTCCTGTGAGACTGAAATATGTTCTAAAAGACAGGGAGAAAAAAGGAAGTGGGGAAAACAACGCTGTCCATTTAGAGTGCCAAAGCTCTTGAAGGTTTTTCCTTCTTCCAGGATTTTATTAGACCAATTAAAACAATTTTCCAGATGGACCACTGACCCTGAAAAGCTCCCATGAATGATGGCAGGTCCCAGCTTTGCCCCATGCTGACAGACTGAGTTACAGGACATGGGAAAGCACATCAAACCAGAGCGTGCTCCCACTGAACAGCTGAAGAGGAAGTTCTGGTGCCCAAAAATTATCTGCTCAATTACCCTGCAAGCCAGGAGCTGTGTGCTAACATGGGCATGGGCAAACCCTGCCACCCAGCATAGGACAGGGGCACAGAACTGCTCACTGTGTGTGGTCCTGTGAGCCTTTCTATTTTAGAAATCAGGGATCAGTTCCCAGAAGTCCCTGGACTCCTGCCACAGACTGACTGAGAGTGGCCAGGATTTTGCAGCTCTGGGTGTCTGGGGAGAAAGATGGGCACAAGGGACAGCAAAGGAGTGGGATTTAGTGTGGTGGTGATGGATGGAGGCTTGGAGCTGTGACCAAGATATTCGGGTCCTGCCACTCAACCTTCCCGGTGGCCATGCAAACTTTGCCTTGTGCGTGGGAAAGGAAGAAGAACATATACCAAACACACAGGGCTGTATCACTCAGCCCTTTCACTGAACAATCACAGCCCAGAGATTTCTGAGCTTTGAGCAACTTCCTGGGGCAACAGACAGATTATTGAGATACACGTTACCAAAATCCACCTTTTTTTAACCTGTGTGTGCTGTGATATGAATCCAGCCCATCATTGCAGCCCTGAGTTCAAGAGGCCAGTAAGCCAAATGGGGATACAAGACTTACCTTCCCAGCTGGAAAACAGGAGAATAACCATGCTGGATCACAATCTGTGCTGAATGGCTCAGTAATGTTTAGTCCTTAATGTTACAAGGAGGCCTAAGAGCCTTTCTGGCCCCACTGTAGATGATATGAAGGACATCTGTACCACCGCTGGCAGTCATTTCTCTATCCCTGTGGTGCCCCTTAGCAGAGCTGTAATATGCAGGAAGCACAAAAAAACTCCCATTTCTTGCTAAGCTGGCTGGGGAACGCTGTGGCCAAGCAACTAATAATGCAACCATATGGACAGCCCCAGAAATAATACAAGGCAAAAGTTTAAATAATTAATCCACAGTAACAGTAATTATAAACACAACAGAGCTGCCTACTCAGGCTGCAAATAAAGGCCAAATTAGCTTCACTTTGATGAACTTCATAATTAAGTCTGTTGACTGCTTCAAGAAACTTTTTGGATATTTGAAATATCACCAGAGCTGTTCTGCACTGGTACTCCCAACACTGAGGCAACCCAAGCCTGTCCAAGGCCATGTGAAAGAAGGATGGGTCTCATGCCCTGCCTAATGAAATGCCACCTTGGTCTTCATTTCAAGGGTCCAAGTATTCTGCAAGGCTTTACAGAAAATCAACACTTCAGTGTCCACAGTTTATGTAAGAATGAGAAAATCGTCAATACAATCAGGAAAAATGATCATTTAAAGGGACTTAGGATCTCATGTGGTACTCACACGGTCTCCTGGAGGCCCATTTGGGCCAGGTGGGCCATCAGTTCCTGTTAAACCCTATAAAACAAAAAAAGATAAAACAGTGTCAGTTATGTGTCTCAAAATTGTTCTCACACCCTTTAATTCAGTCAAGAGATGCCTTCAACTCTTAAAATTGCTCCTGCTATGCAACACATTTATGTAGATCCAGGAGTAATTTTACTTCTCCAGTAGAAACAGAAAATGATGAGACAGTTCAGGAAAACACTTGTGCCTATGTCAAATATTGAAAGGACCTAAGAGAAGAGGATGAAATACTCACATCCACTCCAGGAAGTCCAGGCAATCCAGCTTCACCAGCTGCTCCAGGCTTCCCTGGTGCACCTTTTGGCCCCTACATCAGATAAACAGGCAATTATTTTCCACATAAGAAGAAGGGAAACGTGGCATGTATTGATACAGGCTACGAGAGGGAAGCTCATTTATCGATGTGTTAATCTTACACTGTGCAACATGGAAGAATTCCATGAAAGGAGAAGAATCTTGCCATGAACCCATATCCAAATCCTAAATTCCTTTCAGTGCTTTGGCTCAGTTTCACATACTCATAAGCTTGTTCTTATCAGGGGGTATAAAGGGATGTAGCAAGTGGCCAAAGCTGTGCCACCAGGCACAATTCTGAGCACCCCTTGGCAGACTGAGGGGCTGAAGCAGACTCAGACCAATGCCAAAAATAACCACGTATACCTGGCTTGATACCAGCATCATTATACTAGTGCTGCACCAGATGCTTTATTTCATTTATTTATTTCATTAATTTGTTTAATTTTCATTTCATTTCATTGATATCCTCAGCGAGCAATGAAGTAGGAGAATGTGTTAGACTCTTGGACCAGTGCTGAGCATCCCCAGTCCTGCATCCTCCTTCTGGTAATTCTGCAGCAGATGAAGAGGGGAAAGTGAGGCAGGAAGTGTCAGCTCACGCCCCATGTCCCTCTCAAAGGATGAACAAGACAATATCTACCAGAAAATACTTACTGGCGGGCCTGGCAAGCCAGGAGGGCCAGGTTCTCCCTAAATGAAAGAAAAAAGATGTCAGTGTTAGTGCAGAACCTCTCTTTGCTGGCTTTTCCCAACAATGTTCTTCCCAGCTGTCGCAGAGCTCAGATCTCCCTTCGTGCCCACTCCAAGATTTACCACTCTCAGTCTTACAGAGCTGATGCTCTAAATCCTGCAACCCCCCGGGCAGGATGAGTCTGGATATCCTTTTCCACACCCACAACAGTAAATTTAGTGAAACCCTCATCCTCAGCCTTGCAGAGAGAACCAGGGCTCTGGAACGGTGTCAGCACCTCCAACTTTTTCCAGACTCGGTTAGGAATTATTTGCACTTGGCCTGGTCTGTAAATGGGGCAGAGGGGAAGCTGGAGGGTATCAAGGCTTCCAGACATCTTCCTGATGAAACAGAGGGATACAGGGATAAGCACCAGGTATCCCAGGCACAGTACGAAACTGTGGGACTGCCAAGAGCTGGGGACTACCAGAAGGTGAAGAATGAATGAACTGTCTACAATGATTTTTTTCATGTGACTAAACTTGGACAGGAAAAGCAAATGAATAAAGCCCCCAACTGATTTCCACCTAATTCAATAGCACGATCTTGATTAAATACAATTTTTGCAAAATATTTCAAAAGCACTAGTTTTTTTCCCCCTATTCTAATTTCCTTTTTCTAAGGAAAGCTACCTTTAAGAACAGCATTAAAGGCGTTTGGGAGATGGAATTTTAAAAGTCTTTAATCACTTCTAGCTCAGTCTGCTGTAATGTTGTCCAGACCCCAGATAATGAGATATCTGTATTTTACTGTTAGCCCCCAAAAGAAGCAGACATTTGTGAACAGCAGGAGCTTCATTGGAGCTTGGTTTCCCAGCTCATCCCCAAGAAAATCACTTTGTGTCCCAGTCTAGATGGTACCCTGCCCTCCTGGCTTTAGGATAAATGCACTGAGCACTGTGAGAGGCTCATGGATTGTGGGCAAGCAGAGGGGAAGGGGCTTGTTGCTACCCTGGAAGAAGAAAATCTATATGGAAAAGGGGTGGTTATTAACAGAGCAAGGCTGGAAATAACACCACCCCACCATGGGCCTGGTAATTAGGAGCCAGGAGGCGGGATGTGAAGCTGTGGAATTTATAGCATGTTTCTATATTTACTGTGAAGTCTGTGGGCAAATCTTTCCAGACTGGCTGCCTTGAGTTGCTCAGGCAAGGATTTATGTACTGCAGAGGGGGACTGACCAGAGAGTCCCTGAACAGAAGGATCTTTATGCTCTGTCTTGCTGAAGCAGCTCCTTCACTACCCTTTGCCTACAGCTTTTCCATAAATAGTTATCAGTATCATAGGTGGGGAAGGTCCTTTGGTGAGGAAATGAAAGGAGCACTTCTTTTGAAATGAAAGGGCATCTGGAAATGGCAGCAGAGGCGGCTTCATCCCTTCTCCATCACCTGAGGTTGTCAGCCCCTTGCAAGTTTTTCTTGCCTGCGTGATGGCAAATCTGCGCAGCAAGGTCACAGCATCAGCAAAGGCTGTTGGGGACCATCTTAAACCTTGATCCTGCCATCGTGAACCCCTGTGGGGACTCTGCAGGAGCACCAGAACTTCAGAGAGCTGAATCAAAAGCCTACTCAGTGTTTATACCCCTAATGCCAGATCACTGGGAATTAGAGGCAAGGGTTGTCAGCAAAAGGAAATGCTCTCCTGGTGCTGTATGAGAGAGAAGGAAGTTTACTGTTTCTCAGCAAGTCTAGCCAAGGGAAAGAAAGCAGGGGAACAGCCTTGATTTTTGAAAAGTGACAATTGCTTATTGGCAATTTGGGGAATTACATCCCCAGAAATAATTCACAGGAACTTGCCACTAATTCCTTTGATCACAACATGCTGTTTCTAGTCTTGGGAGAGAGATATTTTTCTTGTTACTGAGTCTGAAATGTGAGGCTTGTTAAAGGCTTCAATTATGAAATATTTCAGAGGGACTTAATGCTGCAGCTCCCACCGAAAGGCAGGAATGAAAGCAGGACCTTTGAGAAACTGTGTCGATGGGGTTCATCCAAGGAAATATCCTGAATAATTCAGCTGCGTGTTCTGCATCTCTCACTGCTCACAGCTGAACACCTCAGCAGTGCTCATCCAGCTCAAAGACATCCAGCAACACTTCCCACACTGCATTCATCCAAAGCCATCTGTGAAGATGGCCTGGCTGGAATGGCTTACAGAGTTCAGGAAAGCTGCACAGATGCAGTCCAGAAAGTTTCTGATTGCGATTTTAAAAAAGCCTTGTCACCAAAAGAAAAGAAGGAAAATAATGGTTTCATTCTGCAGTCGCAGATTTGATGCTGCCACTCGGGATCCACATGATCCTCTCCACGCAGCACTATGGAAATAGTGCAGAAAATGCACTAGGAAAATGCACAGCAGTGCTGGACTTTATATTTTTTGGAGGGTACTGTCAAAAAAAAAAAGGTAACTCTTAAATGGGGAGGCTGTGTGACTGTGCTCATCACCAGCCACAGCCCTGTATCTCTTCTCCTATGCAGTTCCTGAAAGGATTCAGCGTCCTGTTGAGTAAGAGGAACCATCCTGGAGTCTGTCCCTGGGAAGCCAGACCATCTCTCATGAACAGGACACCTGACATCCTATATCCATAGGAGGGATGGAGTTCAGGTCTGTTCAAACGAGAGACTGTTCTTGCACAGCCAAAACTCCAGATTGGAGCTGGGACTGCAGGACTTTGCACCTTAAATACTTTACTCGGCTGTTTGATTTATTAGGACTACATTCTTCATATTAATTAGATATTATGTGGTTCTGTCCCACAGGGAGCCTTCCAAAGCTTTTAGTTGTGGATAAAAGGGTGTAGGTTCACATGATCAGCATTTCCCAGGGCTCCTGTTTCCAAGAGCTATCAGAAGTGATGCTGGTGCTGTTCCAGAGCTGGAGTGCAGAACATTCCGTAGAAAGCAGGAACTGAAAAAAATCAGGTTTCTTTCCAATTGCCTCTCTGCAGAAGTTGAAACTTGAAGTCTGAAGGGCTTCATCCTTCCCAAACTCTTGTTTTTCCCTCTGTACAGAATCACAGCCAGCCTTTCCCAAAGCCCTCTGGCCCAGCTGCAGGGACTCCACAGGCTCAGCTGCTGAGAACAGGAACACGTGTCCTTCGCCCCCTTCCAGGGCATCCCCTCAAGCCATTTGTCACCTCATGAAAAACACTGGAAGCTGTCAAGGTACCAGCTCTGAACTTGTCATGCTACGAACCCAGAGAGAGATTCCCAGTAAAACAGCCTCTGTCAGCCGAAAGGGCACTTGGATGGACCGGCTGGAATTCAATGAGGTTCTCTCTTCAGACCAGCCTGGCTCATGGAGCCGCCAGAAATGCTCACCACTGCAGGCACAAACACTCCTTGTTCAACAGATTCCAGGGAACTCATACAACTTTTTTTTTTTTTTAACCTCCTTATCCAAAAAGAAAATGACCTGCACGGAATGGATAGATTTTTTCCAAGGTTGCTTAAAGGCCCAATTTCCATAAATGTACTTCAGACCAGTTTTAAAAAACCCTGAACTAATCCATAAGCAGCTCAGACAAGCACTACTCAAATTGGAAATCAAAGCAGAAAACCCAGACTTTTGCATTTGATGTGGTCTTGTTGAAGGTCCATCTGATGCTCATTTTATCCACTGCCAACTGCAGGGCACAATTCTGTTCTTATCAAACAGATACATGGAAACACTATTTTTCATTTCTATGGAAACATCAGTGAAAGTAACAGAACAAGCTTTTCTCCTCCATCAAGTCCTGGGGTACGTGGTCTTCTACCTCCACAGGAGGTACTGTAAGGAGCTGCCTGCTGAAATAAAGGTTGTCCATTTCAGGTGCCTTTTGAGCCACTATAAACTCATGTGTGGCAACACACGAGCCCAAATCCTGGCATCTCTTGTACCAAAATTAGGGATAATCATGCTGAAAATGTTGACATAAAATAAAAGAGCAGCGTCCAGTGCTGCACATTTGACTTCCTTGTACCCTCTCTAGAAATGTGGATGCTCTGAAGCATCACATAAACCTCTCTCTGAACAACTGAACGTGCAGTAACCCCAGCACACACTGCACCCTTGCACTCAACCCTACACAGACCCCAGACACCAAAAGAGAAACATTCTGCTTTGCAAGCAGGTTCATGAACCCCTGAGCTCTCCCTTATTTATCCCAAAAAGAACCTGAGGCCGCTCAGCACCTCCACTTGCTGTTCTGGCTCTTGCAAAACCAGGTCTCTTAGGAGGAGGCTGGTTCTCCAGGTCTGCCCACCCCTGAAGGATGTCCAAAGAAGAACAAGAGCAGCTTCTCTGCTCCGTTGGCTCTGGCTCTGCCCCACCCCTCACCCTGAGCCTGCCCCTGCTGTGTGTCACTCACATCAATGCCATCCTTGCCAGACGGTCCAGGGGGTCCTCGTGGTCCAGGAGGGCCTTGTGGTCCTACTCTCTGAAGGGACTGGGGGAAAACGAGAGACAAGAGTTTATTTTTGCATCAGAAGAAACACATGGTCTGGATCAGAAAGCAACAGCCCGAGTCCTACAGCTTAACCCTAAATCTGCTCTGACCCTCCCTCCCTCAGGGCCCCCTGCCAGCCTGGGTGGGCTCAGAGTTGCTCTGGATCCGTGCAAGGCTTTTTGGAAACCCTCTTTTGACTGAGCACACCCTCAGGGCTCCCCAGCTCGTTTAACTGGTGGCTTATACTGGGAATCAAAGCTGTCAAATGGGTTTGGTTGTATAGGAAACAGTTCTCACTGCCCACAGGCAGGTTCTGGTTTGGGCAGAGGAGGAAATGCAAAGTCCACAGAACACAGATGCCAAGTGCTTGGCAGTAATAATTAATTTATAGTCCCAGGCTAATGGGGTGATGGAAAAACCAGGCAGACATCAATGAAGACAGGAGGAGAAAGGGAAAGTCCTCTCTCTGTGAGCAGGATGCCGTTTGAAAATCGGGGATTTTGGAAAGGTCTGAGATGGGGGAAAGGAAAAAAAAAGTGTCCAATAACTGACTTCTGTATGGAGAGGGCTCCAGAGAGTAACTTGCTGTAGCTTCAGGGAACAAAGGTTTCATTGTAGAAGTAGCTCTGCTCGCAGCAGATGAGGGCAGCTCTGAATTCCCAAGCCAGGCTGCAAAAATTCCTCACTAACAATGAAAAACCTCACTGAGGAGTCACTTCCTCAGACAATAATATTAACACCAGACAGGGAAGTTTAATACAGCTCCACACCTGAAGTGAACGGGGTTAAATATGCTGGTTTATAACTGTAAAATTTGAAAATTGATTGAGGGAATGAACAAGAAATTCTGATTCAAATAAAGACCCAGATCAGATCAGTCACACTGGCTACCAGCTACTTCAGTGTAAAAGAAAGAACTGTTTCTCTTACAGGTCTCCCCCTCTCCCAAGGCTTTCTCTCTCATAACTGCAGTCCCGAATGGGAATTCAACACTTTCATGGAAACATAAAGCAGTGGTTTACACCAACCCACACAGGTACAAACCCAGATGCACACTTTTAATAAACTTTATCCTAATAACCTGCCTATTGCCACATTTCACCCCACAGGTACAACATACACAGATTTTTGCCCTTGCAGGTTTTTTTTCTCGAGCACAAGAGACACAAATGAGGTTTCTCACCTGAGCTGATGCTGTGGCCAAAAACTGACACAGGGAGAGGAGCCCAAGAGTGGAGAATCCAGCCATGGTGCCCAGGCTCTGCCTCTCTCCGGTCCTCCTGGGCAGCTAAACCCTTTCTCCTCCAGGGTCCAGCAGATCCCTCCTCCTCCTGGGTCTCAGCTTACAGAGCAGAGACTCCTTGCCTCCAGATAAACCTGTGGCTCCAGCTGGAGGGGCAGAGCTCGGGAGCAAG